>NC_081542.1:43048192-43061729 GCF_901000735.1 Corylus avellana | reverse complement strand
ACTCCATAGAGCATGAGCCACATCACAACGGAGGAGGAGATAATCAATGGACTCTCCACTCCTTTTACACAAGCTACACCAATCCACCACGATTAAACCTTGCTTCCGAAGGTTATCCAAAGTGAGAATCCTTCCAAGGGTAGCTGTCCACACAAAGAAACTAACTCTGAGCGGGACTTTTAACCTTCCAAATACTCTTTCACGGGAAAGAATAGCTCCCCACCTCATGCCTCTCCACAGGAGAAGGAATCTCATCGAAGAAAGAACGTACCTCAAAAAGCTTCCTCTTTGAGGGGATCCACCAAATGCGATCCACCCCCCCCATTTACTGTATGGAGCTCTGTGTGTGAAGACCATCCTGAATTTCGGCATCCAGCAAAATTTTGGAGAGTAAGAGTGTGAGAGAAGTTTTAAAAATGAATATAAAATTTTGGAAAATATGTTTTAAGAAAGTAGAGAGTGAAATAGAAAATCTGTTAAAATTTGTATTAAAAAGCTAGTAGCTAAAATAGAAAAAAAAAAATGTTGAGTAGCAAAAATAACCACTATTCATTCAATAAGAAAAATAAAATGTTAAAGAAGCTGTTGGATACAAAAAAAAAAAAAAAAAAAAAAAATTGCCCATAATAGTCAAATTGGGCTATTGTGGGTCATTTGCCTATTTTGTTGGAGAAGCTCTAATATGTCACGTCAACTAAGGATATGTGCACAAAAAAGTTGCTATTCGCCTATTGATATCATTGTGACATTTAAAAACAAAAATGAAATTTGGAACAGTTGAAGAACCAAAATCATACTATCACCTAATTACCATCTTTTAAAAGATAAACGAAAAAGAAACCTTAAATCATCAAGTGGCTAGCAATTGAAATCTTTGATACCTAAATTGTTTGTCAAAAAAATGTTGGGACATAAGTAAAATACAGAAACAATTCAGTGTCACTTCATTTTGAAAGCAAAAGAATATTGAAATAGTGTGTTGTGTGTAGTAAAATCTTCTTTCAGCTAGCCCTATGCTAACATTTGAAGTTAGATCTCCAAGGACCAAAATAATTGAGTTAATGGAGTGACAAAAAATCCATTGACTAAAAGTTTTGGCACTTACAGTGTTTCTAACTGGACTCGATAAACATTGAATGGAATCCCCCCACACTGAGCGACAATTGCAGCATTCACTGGATCTGTAGAACTAAAACATGAAAACTCGGTAAATCACGCGCTAGGGCCCAACCATCATTATATTCTATAAGGGAAAACAATGTCTTTAGGATTTCTTAGGACCTGCAACAAGGGTAAATTGACATACTTATCAACATAGGAATTGCAGATCCCTCCAAGCCCGAATTGCACAAGCTTGTCATTGAATTCGGTTATGCAGTCAGGGAAAAGTTCCAAAACATTAAGTTGTTTATGAGTCACAAGTATAATAGATGAAAAAAAAAAAAAAATTAGTTCCTTCGTAGAAAAATTATTACCAAAAGCAATGCACCATACCTGCAGGCGCAACAATTTATAATTGTAAGGGTCATACGCAAAGTTTGTTAGATTAGCTGCAATTCTCTCTTTTGTTTCTATAAATAAAAGAATAATTGATTAATTACATGTTTCAGAGTTAAGGATATTCCCTCAAGTGAATTAATTGTAATTAAAAATTAAAAGTCTTACCCCCAAGTACACCCTGTAGGCTGTAGCCTGATATTGACAAAGTGAGTGACAATATCAGATAATAATTCATTTTAGAAAACAAATCAAAAAACAATATGAAAGCAAAGGAGCATGTCTACATTTACCATAAATGGCGAATGCCACACTTTTTCTCTGAGTTGCCTCAAGGCTCAATTAAGAGAATTCATGTGTCCTCAAGTGCAGTAATGAGAGTAGCACAAAAACTAATTATATAGAGAATTTGAGTTTGAACCAACATGAAGGAAACTTTGTACTACAAGGAACAAGAGTAGAGGCAGTAGAACTCAGGCTCTGGTAACCATTCAAGTTGATGATGAAAGGAAATAAACAATTAGCAGTTATCAACTTTAATCAATAGCAGATATTCTTCACATCAGTGCCATTGCTCATAACCGATCTGTCCAATCAATAAACCCCTATTATTTATAGGTTCTATCTGTATGAAAAAGTACATCTTTAGAGCTAGTAGTAAACTACAGAGTCAATAGGAACCCTTCAGACAATCAATAATCATATCTACTACATCTAAAATCCCCTGAAATTAAAATTTTTTGGTGCACCTTAACACATACAAAAGCGAAAATTCCAGCCACAAATTAGCTAGGTTTAGTACTTAAACTACACTGAAATGGGTAAAGTTACAAATGTGGCACCTGTTACGATTGAGCTCCTAAACGGAAAAACCATACAACTCAACAAAACTAGAAGACTAGACAGCCTCTTTATGCAGGCAATACGTCAGGAGAATCAAGAAAAGGAAGCATCCATTTGAGCTTCTTCACTCTTTAGAGGTCGGGAAAAGAATTTAACAAGATACACAAAAAGTATGGATGTCTCAATTCAAAGCTAAAATTCCAATGCCAACCAACACTTGCAAAGTAGATAAGCCAATTCATCTTAGAGCCAAGAAAACCCAGCTTAATTCCATCATAACAAAACCTCATTTCAAAACTAGATAAGCACAACATCAACTAGACATGCCAATATCTACATACTAATCTAAAATCTATAGCAGATACAACAAACACTATATGAGAAGGAATTTTGCATATGATCAAGGTTAGAAAACTAGTCAATAAAGGAAAAAATGAAAAGAACGCAATAGAATTTTGTCTACACAACTGGTTGCAAGAAATATGAAGGCTTTTTCGACATGTGTTAATGCATGCGTGTAAAGATAATACATGAATAAAGCTCTCAGAAAAGAAACTAATAATAGGAAGGTAGAGTAGCGAAGGCTTTATGCACATGTAATAATAAAAACAATAACAAAGTTGTCATATGTAAGAGCTATCCTAGATATCTTAATGCTATGTGGAAGAAAAGTTTTCCAGGAAGTTATTTCAGATTTGAACCCGACAGGAATTTGCTTTAGTGAACTGTTCTTGTTTTTATTTTACTTTTTCACGCATTTTTGTTGATAAATCTTGAATCCTAGTGTTTCTCTTTGCTCAAATGCCGCTGCTGTTGGGGTTTTAAATTCCAAAAGACAATATGAAGTGCTTTCATATCCATTTGGGCCAGACAAAATTATATAACTAAAATGTTAAATCACACGCATTGATACAATTTCTGGGACTAAAATTCATCAACTTTTTGATACAATTGCTGAATTGTTTATACTTTATATGTGCACTTAGACACTGAACAACTTCAAACATTAGGATTGGACTGGCTCAAAAGGAAGAACTATATTAACATTTAAAATCACTTAAATTTGGGTAAAAAAGGAAGAACCATATTAACATTTGCTTCGACACAGCCGAGCCCCTCATAACACACAAACCATTCCCAAAATCCAATTTACAGCAAGCAATTTAGCAGTAACAATTTACGCAGCATGTAGATACATGTCAGTCCAATAAAATCTGTCCATCTACTTTATCCAAATACCGAAATTACAGCCAATAGTTACAGCACTAGCAGCAGCTTCCCTTTGATTTTCCGTAAGTTTAGGGAATAAAACTCTTTTTGCTTCTCTATAAAAATATATTTCGCAATAGATCCCCTTACATTTCTCAATACCATTAAAATATTATTTCTTTACAAAATACAAGTTCCCTACCTACCATCACTTTTTTTCACAAAATCCCAACACAATCCCCAATTAAATACAAAAAGATGAAAGATGAGAGAGGAAAGAGAAATGTTTTATATTAAAATAATGTATAGGGAACCACTTTTGGTTCCCTATACATTGGTAAACACTGTAGCAACCCTTGAAGGATGGTTAAATGTAGAGAATCTGATGTAATTAGGTTTTTGAGGTTTTTTTGAAATTTTTCCTAAACATAAGGAAGGGAATGACATATAGGGCATCTGTTGCTAGTGCTTTAACCACTAAATCTTTGAAAACACCATAGTTTATGATATCTTAATGACCAGCAAGAGAACTCAAAACAACATTGTCAATTCAAATAACATTCCTGTTGATAGCCATTAACTGTTACATTTACAGCAAACCAAGCATGACACTCAAGTATGCTTGGAAAATCCATCAGTGGCAACAAAGAAGAACACCACCAAAACTCTAAGTTTCTATGTGCTTTACAAAATCTAGACAACAGTGTGTATTTGTATTTTCTAATCCATACAACACTCTTAAGAAACTCAAACTCACACCTTTGGTAATCAATAATTCAATATCCCATGGGAGTAGTAATTAAATATCATGCTACTCTCCCATCTTGCAATACTTTGGCATTCGGACACGCTTAGGATTTTGAAATTCAAAACCTATATCTGCAACTATTTACAGTTTCATATTCATATTTTCTTATGAACTGGTTCCAAAACAAGGTCATCTTCTTCATATGAAGGAGGGATAAAATACAGCACACGAAAAAAAAAAAAAAAAGGAGTTATGTTACCTTTACTCATTTACGATTCGTCAAACAAAATCAATAGACCCAACCCGTAAAGACTGATTTATAATTTCTCATTAACCTTTGGCAAGGTTGTAATGGAAATTAGATGTTCACCAACCAAAAAGAAAATGCTCTAGCCTCCAAAACTGTTAGCAAATTTTTGCCTTGGAATCTTGCAACCCATTGCTGCTTTTTAGCTTCTATTGACCAGCAGCATGCAAAGATATTATTCACTACGTGTTAGGTGCCATAGAAGACTAGACACAAAAGTTGCAGCATCTTAATATTCAAACATTCTAATCATCCTATAGTTACAATGGTTAGCAAATAGGGTATAACATCCCATTTACCTAATCCTTAGTGATCCTTGAAAATCTACTTGAATTCCTAAAGTAATAAACAATGTTAAAACCTGGGGGGTTCTGAAACTTAGCCAACTGACCTGAAAAAGTTTGTTTTTTTCAACTAGCTAAACCATCGTTTACAGCAACATGCATTACCTATCACACTTAAAAGCATGTATGGTGACTTAAAGCTTAACAGCCCTTATCAACTTTTACTTCATATAGTTCACAGACAACATTTATGTTTGTAAAACAAGGTAGCCAGAAGCCTTTTTGAAGTGAAATTTCAAATTTTCAATGTAAACTCTGAATAAATGTTATCATTGATAAACCAAAATACTTTTAGGCATTGGATTTTATGGAAATAGGGATAGACTGAAAAAAAAAAACATTGATTATCAGGTTCTAATGTGCTGTCATTTTTTTATGAAATCAAAGAGCTCAATTTTGAAAATTATGTCCACTGATCCCATCAACCATACTTTAAGTACCAAAACCTCTTCAAGAGTAAATTGCTATGAAGTAGCTAGAAAAAAAATATCAATATATATAAACAAAACACTAAACTTATGGGATGGTGAAAAGATAATTCCTCATGATAATTAAAATAAAGATGGTGTGAAGAACCCTTGTACAACTGCTTATTTAACCATAAAAATCTCTAACAATCGCTCCAAAAAAAATATGGGTTAAATGTAAGTGTATAAATATTTGAGAAAGACATCTTTCACAAGAATAAGTATAAAATATTATCTCAGCACATATATGCTGCCTTGAAACACAATTGGAACAGATATAGAAAGATGGGCCCTCAAGCCTTGTCAACAATTGTCCTATTCTTCAGATTCATTTCCTCCCTTGATAGAAACTAGGGTCTCCATGTAGTTAACCAATTGCATCTCCTTCGAGTCACTATGTCCATGAATTTGGAGATCAGTCATTTGTTGGGTAGAGGGGTCATACAAGAACAGTTGTCCGCTATCAATTTTAGTCAAGAACATGGTGTCATTCTTCCAAAATCCTAATGGTTGGTGAATTCTTGCAATCGATGGTCCAATAGTAAAAAGCCTATTCCAGGAGTCCTTAACACCAACTTTAAGTAACAACCATATATCAAATCCAATCTCCCACCAATTTTCATCAATTGGCAGCAAAGCAACCATGGCTATCGATTCATTCAACACCAAAAGGGCTTGCCCATTAACATTATCTGGAAGTAGTGTTTTTAGGAATACCTCATCGCTCATGTCAAATGACAAAACAAATAAGTCCCGTTGATTAACATAATCAACATATGCCAGCCAAGAACCCATCCCAGTGATGTATGTCATCGGAACATCTTCCACAATAAAACACTGGGGTCCATCAACTTTTCTCCAAGAATCGGTGCTTAAGCTGTATACCTCTTTTTGGTATATGATTTCTTTAACGTCCTTCATAAAATAGATGTCGGAATTGCATTCATACATACTATCAAAGTTGATTATCTTGTAGTCATTAGTTTTGGCATCAAAACCAAATCCCATACCTTGAATATGGGTGTAATAGCCAGCGGGGGCGAAGATGGGCAGGTTTGATTCGGGGACAACCTTTGTTTCTCTAGTTGTAGGGTTCCATATAACAACCTTCAATGTATCGTAAGCGTGGAGACAAACGAGACCATTGCAAGAACCCACCACAGAAATACTAAACATCTCGCCAAATGGCTCACCGTTCCTAAAATACTGTGGAGGTAGAGGCTGTGTAAGGGGGGATACTTGGAGTTCTTCATAAGAAATCGTGGATACAACATAATCGTCCATTGTTTTGTTGCTCGTTTTAAGGAGAAGGTGGGTGTTGCTGTTGTTGTTGTTGTTGTTGTGTAGGAGGTGTTTCCTTACGAAGTTTTGGTGTGTGATGAGAGCGTACCAGGATTTGCAGACGCACTTGAAACGCAAGAGAGAGACGACCGGAAGCCATAGCAGAATTTGCGTCACCAAGTCTTCAGCCAATTCGTTGGCCATCATCATCATCGGGTAACTGGTAGAGAGCTTCGTAGGGTTTTTAGTTTCAACAAATAGGGGATCGTAATGTACTCTCAATGTAAAAGACAGATATTGAAGTTAAACTTTTGCCAATTTGGGGTTGGGCTTGAGCAATAAGCTCTGAGTTAAGCCCAAATGCATCAGCAAATATTGCTTTTACAATATTTATATAATTATGACCATTACATGCACGGATGCACCTGCCACCTCATAATTGATATGTCCATAGACTCCATACCCCATAATTTTTCTCAAAAAAACCTGATAAATATTTTTTTAAAAAAAATGAAAAGGACTAAACCACTCGGAAATTGTTAAAAAAATAAATAAAAAATAAAAAAGACTCGGGCTCCATCAAGGTTTATTGAATCAAGCTCAGGCATTTCGGACCGAAATCATCCACAAATTTCAGAGCAATGAAAGCCTAATGGTTGGCATACGATAAAGAGGGACTTTTAAGTTGACAGAATGCAAATCACTATCTTCAACAAGCCCATGGGCTTACGACCGAAAATTTTGAGTTGCAAGCAGCTAGAGTGTGTGTAAGCCCAGTCAAGAAATATTGCTTCTTGATAATTGATGGTTGTCCAATTATAATGTACAATTAATTATTTTAGGTATTTTTATTATATTCCAGTATGAAGAAATGGAAAAATGAATTACCAAAAAGATCAAGCAGCTATACACATGCATGCAGGCGTGTGTATAGGTGACTAATAATTATTATGTGCACAAATATAGAAGGTAGATACGTGTAGGGGTAATTGAATCAAATAAATAGTTTTCTCATATTGTTAACCAATGCAATTCATTGTTAATGAAGATGGATGATGGGAGCATTAATTACTCATGTGTGCATTTTTTTTTTTTTTTTTATCAAAAAAAATATATATGATTCATTAATTGTCAAATTAATATTAGAGACAACCTTTTTATTTTGTTTTTATCTTTTTAAAACCAATTTTAACCAAAATATCTTCCTAAAATACCCTTAATTTGACCATTTCAAAACCAATTTTACCCTTTGTAATTATGAATTGGTAAAAATAAAGACTACTAAATTTTTGTTTAAAAAATAAAAATAAAAATATAAGGTCCCCATATGCAATGAATGTTGGAACCACGTCACTTTAAAAAAGATTTGTTTTTAAGATTTATTAAAAAAGAAATGAGATAAAAAATATAAGTGTGACCGAACCACCTAATTTTTATTTGGAAAAAATGTAAAATAAATCTGTGTCAAATCATCATTTTAAATATTTTAAAAAATAAGTTTTTGGGAATTTTGAAATACCAATCGATGACTTCTGTCGTTTTGGGAAATTTCTTAATAGTATAATTAAGTAGAATGATTTGGCTTATAAGGTACCATGTAAAGAAAACTAGAGCATCTGTATAGGTTGTAAATTTTTATTATATATAATAAAATTTTATTACCATGTTTTCAAAATCTTTATATATATATGATAAATTTTTTATTATATCAAAATATATAAATTTTGAAAATTAATTGATCAGGTTTAATATATTATATTTTTGAGTAGTTGGAGTTTTTTAACACTTAATTAAAAACAGTTTTGGGTCTCCATCGCTCTTCATTACATCCTATTTAGCCGTAGCCTTCCACTCCCTTGTCCACTAGCACCTCCATTCAATCTAAATCAGGTATTGTGCATGCTGTATATGTATTTAAGTTTCTAATAAGTGATCAAGTTTAATATATTTTATTTTTTGAGTAGTTGGAGTTTTTTAACACTTAATTAAAAACAGTTTTAGGTCTCCATCGCTCTCTTCATTACATCCTGTTTGGCATGCACTCCCTGCTCATTAATTGAAAACTAGTTCGATCTCTCCCAGGTAATTAAGGTTGATTGCTTGCAATTGGTGCTCTCTTCAGCTATAGGGATTATTAGCATCACAGTAATTAATCCAAGGCACCAACTCCCCAACTTCCACCAAACAACTTAATTTAATGCCTCTGATCATCTATATATTCAAGGGA
Source organism: Corylus avellana (assembly GCF_901000735.1). NCBI lineage: Eukaryota > Viridiplantae > Streptophyta > Magnoliopsida > Fagales > Betulaceae > Corylus > Corylus avellana. Next base: position 43,052,806 of record NC_081542.1, on the reverse strand, counting down.
GTAGTGTACGCAGGAGAAGCATGTTCTTGAGATCGAGTAACTAAGAGTACGTATAGGGATCAGCGAGAATGAAAGTTTTCTTTGTATTTTTCTTTTTTGTTAATTATGTCATAAATACTGTTCATCATAGCTCACATAATTAATTCGGACGTACATATTCAAAAACCCAAAAAAATAAAAATAATAATAATAATAAAATGAGAGAGAGATAAAGAGGTTGGTCAACCTTTGGCTTCTAAATGGAGATTTGGGTGAATATCTTTAAGATAAAATGAAATCATGAGACAATGCAAGGAAATCAGGATGCCCCCTGGCCTTAATTAATTATTGTTGTCCTTAATTATGATACACATTCCTTCAAACTCTCACAACCGTTTAAGGCATTGGCAATGTAATTAAAATTTTATGTAGTACTTAATTCTATGTATATATATGTCACCCAAGTAGGTAAAATCCAATTGCATGTATTTGTGAACCATCAACTAATTAATTTAATTAGTAGAAGTTTCAAGGCCAAAATATATTAAGTTTTTTAGTGTTTCAACACAATGGATCGAGGGTGGTTAATTGGTGCCTTATGAAGCATGGCTCGATCGGTTGCTTTTGAAATCGTTTCTTATTTTTCTCTTTGTATTAAGTCCGTTTGGCATGCAATTTTGAAATATATATATATTAACAACATATTTATGCATGCTGCGGACTGCAGAGCATGCATTTGCAGGCATTTATCATTTACATAATATATGTCAATTCTTTTCCCACAAATAGTATGCAAGTAAGAGTGTCTTAGAGCATTCTCAGCAGCTTCCTCGTCATTTTTCTTATATTTAAGGATCCAAATTACTTTTTGCTTCCCTATATCAAAATACACCCCAATAGCTTCCCTTCATCATTCCCTATATCATTAAAATATTATTACTTTTATTTTACTTTTATTTTATTTTATACTTTTAATTTATTAGACAAACTTTCTCTCTCTCCCTCATATTTCTTCCCGAGAGTGAAACCCATTTGAAATCCATCATCTTCTTCCATAGAGTCCACAAAATAGAAGTAATATTTGATGTTTTGGTTTCAGTTTCTTAAATTTTTGTCCGACATGACGAAGAAGAACGGAGAGTGGGTGTCGTCCGGCATGATGAAGAAGAACGGATATGCGTTGTACTGGGTTTTTGAAGGCATATGCGTTGTTCTCTTAAATCTACTGGGTTTCTATTTCTATGGATGATTTTGGTTTCTTGAGGGCAAAAATCTATGGTTGATTTTGGTTTCTTGAGGGTTGATCCAAAATCTATGGTTGATTTTGGTTTCTTAAGGGCAAAAAACAACTGGGTTTCCAGATTAAGAAGAAGAAGAACGAAGATCAGAAGTAACGGAGATCAAAAATAGCGTCTGTGATTTCTTCTCCGATTTGCAGTCCATAAAATAGCAGTAATATTTGATGTTTTGGGAGCGATGTTGGTTGAACTCCATTGCAGATGCTTGAACAAAGAAGAAGAGGATGCTTTGAGAGGCGTGAGAGGAGAGAGAGTATTTTCTTATTTGTGATTATAATAATCACATGGATTGCTACAGTGGAACCCAAAACATTGGGTTCCACTGTAACATCTGATGGTTTAAGGAAGCATATAGGGAGTTTGCTGTGGGTGGCTTTTTGCGATTTTTCTGACATTTTTCCTAAACTTAGGGAACAAACCCCCTTATAGGGAGTCTACTGGGAATGCTCTTATAATTTGGTCCACATCTCTATTTTCCCCATGGGGGAAAGCTTTCGATTTCATGGCCATCAATGCGATGCTAAATCCCAATACTCTTCTCTTTGAAATAAAGGACAAATTTTCTGTCATATATATATATATCGAGCACTCATTTTATACTGGCTATCGTGACGTGTTTTATACAGTTAAAAAGCTCAAGGACTAATTTTATCACTTTTGAAAACCCAATGACTAATTTGATACACACCAAAAGCATAAGGACCAATTTTGTATTTAACCCAATAATATTAATATTTTGATTAAACATAAGTAGGAGTTTAAAAAAATGAAAACAAATGAAATGTAAACCAAACCATATTGATGTAAAAAAAATTACAGCATTTATGTTGAAGTTTTTTAATTGTCTATATTCAATTTTACGTTTTTCATGAGAAAGAGAGAAAATAAAATTAAATATGAACAATTAAAAAACATGTGGAAGTTGGTGAACAGATATGTAATTTTAATTAAGACATTTTGGGACCGAACAAATAAGAATTCAAAAGGATATTTGTAGTGGTTAAGGAATAAAGACTCAAGTGGCTTGAAATTGCTCCACCTAAATGCATTAAAAGTTTGGTGATATTAATTTAATTCTATCTTCTTTTTTTCTTTAGTTACATTATTTATCTTTTATTTATTTATTATTTATTTATTTTTTTAATTTTTATCCCTTGAAAAGCAAAATAATAAAAATAAATTCAAAACATGTTTGATCAACTAAGATCCTGCTAGGGTTTATTTCTTTCGTCTCCCGAAGTCTCAAGACACTCTCTGCTAGGGTTTCATCTCTAGCAGAGAGCGCCGTCGGAGGGGGAGAACCCCTGTTCTCCCCTTCCTCCTCATCTTCTCCCATTGCCCTAGAGCTAGCCTATTTACTTAATGTCTATAACATCCCCAGCCCGTTAAGGCTGAGTTTGTCACTTTTCTTCTTTTACAACAAACATTTTTTTTTGCAAAGATCTATAAGGTCTATCAGAGTACTTGATTTTAAAGGATACGATCAATGTATAAAACATTCTTCAAGAGATTTTATTACAAGCGAAATTAGGAAACATTAAACTTTAGTTGCGGAATATCATATTAATACAATAACTGATATGAAAAGACTTAAAAGTTAATAATTATTCCCGCCCCCATTCCGGCCTCCTATTCTAGCGTCCTTTCTACCTGAAAACAAAAAATAAAACTGAATGAGCCCAAAAGGGGCTCAGCAAGTAAAATCCACAACCATAAATAGTTTTACTCATTGTTCTCAATTTTGAAAATCGTTTTCACAAATAAATATACATCTAGCCATAATAATACTTGTATGTACGGTTGCATCTCCCTCTGACTAAAGCTAAAAAGTGAATTTACTTACCTCTAGACTGAAGCTAAAAAGTGGTTTGAAAGATCTAGTTGCTCCAATCTGACTAACGCCACTAGTATATCTTTTGAAACTAATTTCTCAAGTTCGTTCTCTCTCGTGTTCTTTCTTTCTTGCAACGCTTTGTCTAGCCCTTTCTCTCTCTGCTTCGTGTAAACACTTTCAGAAAGAAGAAAGACCGAGTAGAAAACGGAAGAAGGAAGAATATGTGGAAGAGAAGGGAGAGGAGATGAGTGGTGAAAATTGTGAAGGGTGAGAACTCTATTTATAGAAAAAAAAACCAAATATTATTTCGCCTTTCATTTACAATTCTACCCTCCATTTACTATTTCACCTACCAAATACTATTATACCTACCATTTACTATTCTACCTTACTATTTCATCTACCAACACTATTATACCTACTTTTACCCATCTACAATTCTACCCTCCTTCTATCAATACTATTTCTCTTACCATTTACTATCCTATTATTTTACCAATTACCATTCTCTAATTATCATTCTCTATAACACCATAAATTTCCCAAAAATCATTGGCTAAAATTGATATTAAAATAACATCATCATCAAAATAGTCCAAACCGTGTGGTAAGAGAAGGAAGGAAGAAAAGAAAGGAAAATTAAGTAAAGGAAAGGTAGGTGTGTTGTCGGCAAGAGTGGGTTGGTGGAAGTAAAGAAAAGAAAGATAATATAACTTAAAAGGTAAAGAAGAAAGAATATGCATGATTGAGGGGAAGAGAGAGAAAAGTAAAGGAAAAGAGTGTGGTAATGTCAAAAATGGACAAAGAAGAAAAGTGGACTAATTTGGGTACAGATTTTCCGAAATCTGACCCATCATAATCTGTCTAATGTCCTCATTGAATTAGTCACCAAATATTATAATCATACTCCAAAATATATTAATCAATCTTCAATTATTATATCTCTTAAATCACCTAATAAAATAATCAGATAAAAATCAATATCATATGATCTAATAAATTCCTCAAGATTAAATATCATTACTTAATTATTATCAAAATAAATATCTAAAATAAGACTTTTAAGATCTGGGGCGCTACAATGTCCCTTGCTCTTTGAGCGTTTTCTTCATCTCCCTCCCTCTCCGCCCCTTTTTTGATTTTATGTTTTTTTAGAGGTCAATCTTCTGCCCTTCTCCATCTGCCGCGCCTGTTGCTTGGTTGGGTTTGGCTCTTGTTCGTGTCCTGCCCGATCGACCGCCTGTCGCCTGGTCCACCTCGACACGTGTTCCACCACCTTGCTACTTGGATCTGCTAGTGCCCATCACACCTTTTGCACTAGATCCGTCTCTCCGGATGTAGTTTGGTTTCGGTTCTCTCCGACTGTTGTTTTATTTCGTTTCTGGTTGTTTTATTTCCTTTCCATTATGTTTGTCTTTTGCCGTGTATTTTGGTGTGTTGTTTTTGTTGCCTTGCCTGTTTGTCACACTTTGTGGGTGATGCTCTTTAGGAATTCACTCAAAC
>NC_081542.1:43043819-43048159 GCF_901000735.1 Corylus avellana | reverse complement strand
CCCCAGTTTGTTTTGTGTGCGACGTTGATCTCCTCCGCGTCCGCTCTGCCATCCACCGTCTGCTGTTTGGTCTTTCCTCGTGTCCCTTGTCCCCTCGCGATGAGCTCCAATGCCACCTTCCGGGTCGGTTACCAGCACACGATCTGCTTCCTTCTGGCTGCCGTTTCCAGCTTAGTGTTATTCTCCGGTTTTTTCCTTGTTCTGTTGGTTTCCTTTTGTTGTTTGTCCATTTTTTCTATTCTGTTTGTATTTCTATTTTAGTTCCTTTATTTCCCTATACGCTTTTATTTCCTATTTTTTGCTTGTAATAAGGCTATTTCCCCTCTTGATTTGCATGCGTGATGCCCTCTGGTTTATTTGCTATGCTCTAGACCTTTGGGTTGTGGATGTGAACGTTATCCTCGCTTTCGGGTCAATGAGGAAGAGTTTCGGTTGGGAGTTTGTCTACCCTCAGTTTCGAGGAATAAGCACTACCTACGCATTAGTTTGAGTCTGTTTGGCACATATCTGTTTTTTAATATGTAGATTAATCATGGGTTAGTGGATTGGATTTGGGTTTGGAATGTAATACGTCATCTGTGATGCTTGTAACCTCGTAGCTTTGGTTATAGTTGCTTGTAAGAGCTTTTGCTCATGATGATTTCTATGAATGAGACTGATATTGTTTCCCTTTCAAAAAAAAAAAAAAAAACCCCTAAGATGCTGCCATCATTAATTAAAACATAATTTTTTAGGGTTTTATCTTTTCTTTTTTTAGGGGGCATTTGAATAAAGTATTTTATATCTTAATGGATTTTTAATGCAGAGATCCTATTCGAAGAGTCTATGGTGACAACCTTAATTGCAATGCCCTCTAGCTAGCATTTGATGCCTTGCAAATAAAAATGGGTTTTGGTAAGAAGGATTGCAGTTGCAATTGGTTGATGGTTGTATAAGGAGAAACACATCCATATCTTACTCATCTTTTTTGTAAATCCACCATTAAATCTGTAGGACCACATGTCATCCCATATATTCAATGGTAGATTGGTCAATCTCTTGTATGGGATGAACAAAAGATGAGTGAAAGATAAAAATAAAAAGCTTTGTTTGTAATAATGGTAATTGTAATTGGGTGAAATTTCCTTTCTTCATATAGACGATAAGTGGTTGATGTGGTTGATCTTTTTATTTTATTATGTAAACAAAAAAGGAAAACTTATTTGGGAGCACAAAATTTGTTGTATATTAGCACACCAGGAATTAGGAAACATACTAATTTCACATAAGTGAATTAGTATTATATTTTGAGAATAACTTCATTCTGGGTGTAAAACGACACTTTTATAGCCTTCAATATAAAGTTAACACATCAGTTAAAAAAAAACACAAACTTATAGAATGCAGATGAGAACACCAGATCTTTGACCCAAGGGAAAGATGGTGGCCTTGGAAGGTGGCTTTGGGCGAATTTAAGTGATGGCGTTTGACAGAAGAGGTGGACTTTAGGCATGAAGTTAGAATGAATGGAAAAAGTGAAAATGTTTTGTCAATCAATTGATTTAGTTTAAAGATCTATCGTTTTCATATCTATTTTAGTTAATTTTACATGTGTAGATAGAAGCGGCTCTCTTTTTCAGATCTATCCATGGCTAAATTCAAGATATATAAATGATATGCAGAAGTCCCCTCTCTTTGTAGCAAATTGGCCTTCGCAACTTTAACAATCGAGCCATGTAATTTGTCATCCTCTGAAAAAGTCGTCATTCTTGCAAAAACACATGGTAATCATGTTACTCTTTGCATGCTTCTTATTATATGCCAAAGAATAATGAGACTCTCATTTATCAACAAAAATTAATCATTGGATGAACTATTGTAATAATAAAAAATAAAAAACCAAGAGTTCATATGCTAATAGAAAATAAAATATTTAATTAATATTGTAACACTTTATGAGCTCAAAATTTCCTTCAAGTTCAACGTAGGACTATAATGTGGAGACATGTTCCGAATTAGGATCTCTACTCTCATAGTAATTAGACGTCCTAAAGTTTAAATTGATTAAAAAAAAATGAATTTAATCATTTAATTAATATTTTAATAATTAACAGTTAACATAAATGACTCTAGTGCAATATGGTCCTCCTATATTAAATTCCTAGTTACGTCCTTAATATTGAATAAATAATGTATAAATAACTTGAGAACAATGAGAATAATATACCTTGGTCCAAATGACTAGTCTTGAAAGGAATCTCATTCGTCCAACTGTTAATGGATATTAGAGTAATGCTACAAGTCTCTCTTATGTCATTCCAAGAATAATATGGCTCTTAAAATCAGCATTGGGCTTGTGATTGATCATTATTAAATTTTGATCAAATAGTAATTTTAAGAGCCACATCTTTATTAGAGTGACACAAGAGTGACTTTTAGAATTACTCTGGATATTGTTACATGTTTCTGCTCAAATATCACCAAATATATTTTCTATGAGGCCTCATATAAAGGAATGGTTGAAAATGCACATACTACGTAGAAATTTTAGCCACCAACAAAGGAAAATTTTCTCTAAAGCCAAGCCTGATAGCATATAGAATAGCAATCAAAGCCAGAACCTGAAAAGAAGGGAAGCCAGTGACTTTTAGAATTACTCTGGATATTGCTACACGTTTCTGCTCAAATATCACCAAATATATTTTCTATGAGGCCTCATATAAAGGAATGGTTGAAAATGCACATACTACAGAGAAATTTTAGCCACACACAAAGGAAAATTTTCTCTAAAGCCAAGCCTGATAGCACATAAAATAGCAATCAAAGTCAGAACCTGAAAAGAAGGGAAGCCAGTGTTCAGCCAAGCACAAGCAGCATGGGAGCTTCCATTCCATGGACAAATACCAAAGGTGGCTTTTGAATCTTTCACCAACAAGCAGCATGGGAGCTTCCATTCCATGGACAAATACCAAAGGTGGCTTTTGAATCTTTCACCAACAGAAAAATACTTCATATGGAGAAATCCTCACAGAAAGACAACAGTCGAGTTGAGAGATAGAGAAAGAGCTACAAAAATAGCGTCCAGATTTGAGAGTGACAGAGAAAGAGACGAGAAGAATGAGAGATGATTTATACCTGGAAGCTGGAGGACGGAGCAATTACGACGGCAGCGATGGGGAAGAGGAAGTTGAGAGCTTCAGAGGAAGGTTTAGGGCTCAAATTTCTTTAGGCATCAAATGAATTGGGGGAATAGACATTGTTTTCGTTTTTTATTTTTACAAAAACCTCTTTAAAATAAGGGAAAAGAATAGAGGCTAAAATATTCCTAGTTCAAAGATTAAAGATACTAGAAATAAAAACTTCATTTGCCTATCCTGCACAAGTCATAATCCATGGAGTATTTCACAAGTTTCAGCAACTCCTTCCAAGGATATAGATCTACATACTTGACGGCTAAATTGACCGTTTCAGGCCCTAAGAAGTGTACCACAACCAGACCAATCCATCCTCATGTCCAAATTGTCAAATGTACAAGAACTAGACAAAAATTAGCATTTCACATTCAGGATCTTAAAGCAATTGCCTAAACCACTACGAAACCATTCTTTATAATATTCTCCTATTGTTTAATTTACTAGCATTGATGGAAAGTTGATGCTATCCAGCAACAGAAAGCCAAATAAGAACACCACAACCACTATATATCTAAGACAATAACAGGATAGCATGAAAATAATTCCTTCTTTGCATCATCTCTCTTCAATGTAGGAACATGGTAAGTGACAGAGAAAGCATCACAAATACCAATTGAATCTAAGAAGCCAACTTTACTCGCTGTCCCTATAACCAGAAGTTTTTTTTCCCTGACAACAAAAATCACAAGATGAACTATTAATTATGACTTCAGCAAGGTAAGAAAACTACCATTCACCAAATCATTCTTCACAAAGTTGCTGAAGAAAAAACCATGGCCCAAGATATCAGAAATTGTCACACATGAGGCTGTCTATGAATTCAGCCAGTCATCGCTCATTGGACAACCAGTGATTGTGACCTGAATAATCATGGACAAAAGAGCAAAACAACTTTTAACCATTGCAGCAAAATAGTACTATGATTTAATGCATCCATCTAGCTCCAAATGTTACTTCTTTCTTTTATAGGTATTTACAGCTCATTGACCTCATCCTCCACCCTTTCATTGGATAGGAGATGCCAGATCTTAGCTTTGCTGTCAAAAATTGCTTAAAGAAATAGCAGTCTAATATAGACTGAGAGTTGCAAATTTAACAAATGAATTACAATAGCCTTGTGGGATTTTCTTGTTCTCCACAAACCAGAAGAGGCAAGCTCAATTGGTT
>NC_081542.1:43030113-43043719 GCF_901000735.1 Corylus avellana | reverse complement strand
CATTCCATGGACAAATACCAAAGGTGGCTTTTGAATCTTTCACCAACAGAAAAATACTTCATATGGAGAAATCCTCACAGAAAGACAACAGTCGAGTTGAGAGATAGAGAAAGAGCTACAAAAATAGCATCCAGATTTGAGAGTGACAGAGAAAGAGACGAGAAGAATGAGAGATGATTTATACCTGGAGCAATTACGACAGCAGCGACGGCGAAGAGGAAGTTGAGAGCTTCAGAGGAAGGTTTAGGGCTCAAATTTCTTTAGGCATCAAATGAATTGGGGGAATAGACATTGTTTTCGTTTTTTATTTTTACAAAAACCTCTTTAAAATAAGGGAAAAGAATAGAGGCTAAAATATTCCTAGTTCAAAGATTAAAGATATTAGAAATAAAAACTTCATTTGCCTATCCTGCACAAGTCATAATCCATGCAGTATTTCACAAGTTTCAGCAACTCCTTCCAAGGATATAGATCTACATACTTGACGGCTAAATTGACCGTTTCAGGCCCTAAGAAGTGTACCACAACCAAACCAATCCATCCTCATGTCCAAATTAGCAAATGTACAAGAACTAGACAAAAATTAGCATTTCACATTCAGGATCTTAAAGCAATTGCATAAACCACTACGAAACCATTCTTTATAATATTCTCCTATTGTTTAATTTACTAGCATTGATGGAAAGTTGATGCTATCCAGCAACAGAAAGCCAAATAAGAACACCACAACCACTATATATCTAAGACAATAACAGGATAGCATGAAAATAATTCCTTCTTTGCATCATCTCTCTTCAATGTAGGAACATGGTAAGTGACAGAGAAAGCATCACAAATACCAATTGAATCTAAGAAGCCAACTTCACTCGCTGTCCCTATAACCAGAAGTTTTTTTTCCCTGACAACAAAAATCACAAGATGAACTATTAATTATGACTTCAGCAAGGTCAGAAAACTACCATTCACCAAATCATACTTCACAAAGTTGCTGAAGAAAAAACCATGGCCAAAGATATCAGAAATTGTCACACATGAGGCTGTCTATGACTTCAGCCAGTCATCGCTCATTGGAATTTGGACAGCCAGTGATTGTGACCTGAATAATCATGGACAAAAGAGCAAAACAACTTTTAACCATTGCAGCAAAATAGTACTATGATTTAATGCATCCATCTAGCTCCAAATGTTACTTCTTTCTTTTATAGGTATTTACAGCTCATTTACCCGTAGAAGGGATTTGAACCCATGACCTCATCCTCCACCCTTTCATTGGATAGGAGATGCCAGATCTTAGCTCTGCTGTTAAAAATTGCTTAAAAAAATAGCAGTCTAATATAGACTGAGAGTTGCAAATTTAACAAATGAATTACAATAGCCATGTGGGATTTTCTTGTTCTCCACAAACGAGAAGAAGCAAGCTCAATTGGTTGTTTCCAAGGGCCACAAATCCATTTCACCAGTAGTCGAGTTTTGGCAACCAAAACAAAGACAGAAGAACCAACCAGTTCAGAGTTCATCATAGTACTACCAACCCATGACATGGAATTCAATGCATAAATTTCAACAAGCATATGATAACATCAAAATGGAAAGGAAAAAATAGTATTATAACCAAGAAAGCCACAACGCGCAACATTATTACAACCAAAGTTGACTAGCTTGCATGAGATCAAAAATGCTTAGGTAACGCACGGACATTTAATTAAATAATAAGGTTTGTAATTTCTACACATCTGCAGTACAGGGATTACGCTAAGAGTTACAAAACAAAGATCCATCTGTTTTATTGCACTTATAAAATTGAATACAAAAACATGCGCAATGTAAATTGCAGTATATGATTTGAGATGTCAATACTTATGCCACAGCTGCAAATCAATCGTCGACTTCTTGTTTGATCTCTCTTTGTAACTCCTCCTTGTACTCCTCAAATGTTCCAGGGTAAGTACTCGCAGTTCCATTTTCCACAACCCAAATTTCACTCCTCTCTTCATCCTCACAAATACATGATATGAGCCTAGAGTCATGACTGACATGACTGACAAGGACAACTCCACCATAAAACTCATCCAGTGCATTAGCCAGTGCGTCAATGCTCTGCATGTCCAAATGATTTGTAGGCTCATCCAATAGCAATATGTGTGGCTTCGACATGGAAATTGAAGTGAAGACAACCCGTGACTTTTACCCTCCAGATAATTTTGCTATTGGGGTGAGGTGATTATGGCCTGCTAAGTCACTCTTGATCTGGATGAAGACGAAGAGGATACTGCACTGGTGTTTCCTCCATTGTTAGCACGTCCACATAGTGCTGTGAATACCTCCGAATCCTCAACTTCTGACTCCTCCGTACTTCACCCTCAGTTGGAACCAAATCTCCCCAAACCATTATCTATGCACAAACAAATTCCATTCCAAGCCCACCTCTAACCCTTTTAAAACCTATGAACAATCTAAAAGAGGTAGTAGGAAGAGGCGCCAAGAGGGTGTGAGCACTAGCCCACAAGCATCAGCACTTATGCAATCCCTTGGTCAATTGAAGTCCCTGGAGAAAATTGCTTACCAAGTTTCTGCTCTAAAATATTTTGTCTACAAGTCCCTTTCTGTCATCTAGAATCCAAAAATCAACCAAAACAAAAAACACCATGGTTTGAGCAAAGTAAATAATTAATGAGAAAGTAACATTACTATGTCTCACAAAATCATCCGATAAGTAAACCTTCTTGATAATTTTTTTTTTTTGATATAGGGGAACCTCTACAAGGCAGGGCCCTTCGAACCCACCACTGCAGAGGAAACCTTGGTCCCGTGCACCGCACTCTTGGGAGTTTTCCTACACGAAATTGGGTAAATCACTGGCTTTTCACCAGGGGGTATGGCCCCAAGGAATTGTTTGCACCTAAGAAGTATTGAACCTTGGACCTTGAAGGGACTAAACCTCCGAGACCAAGGCCTTCACCACTTGGGCCAACCCTTTGGGATTCTTGATAATTAAAGTGAAGAGAAGAAATTTTTTCAATGTCCTTGCTACCTTAAATGAACAAGATTAAGAAATGCTGGTGGAACAACTAGTTTCAGAACAAAAATATGAAAGACAAGTAAATAATTAATACCAAGGAAACTAGACACGTTAAGAATTGACACCATAGAAAGGAAAGCAGCAGGAAGATGAGTTATGATCATGATGAGTAAAACAAAAGCACTTCTACACAAATGTCAATAGTTTTGTCTTTATAAAAAGTGAAAAGCGCAACCCAGGTACACAAAAACAAATGTCAATACTTAAACACTAAGGAAGTTTTATCTTAAACAATGAAGAAACGTTGTAGCTTAAGAATTTAATATTAGAGTATACATGAACTTAAAGAAATCAATATAACTATAACACCATAAAAAGCCCATATTATAACAAAGAAATCCCTACCACATCTTCAACCACTACAATTTTGGCTCTCAACCAAAACCGTTTTGGAACACTAAAAAGTTAATTGATATTTCAAATATATGATTTCATATAAATTGTTTTAAATCCATCTTCTTTTTTTTTTTTTTTTGAGATAACGTAGGAGAACTTTACTCAGATTAATTGCACGTTGCAAACACATACTGTACAACAATCCTCACCGTTAATCAAACTCCTACGGGTAACTGACCCCACCCGCCAGAACTAGTTACCAGGTAATCCAGGAGCTTTCACCCCTGACAGGCTAAGCAGTTTATCCTCATGTCCAGCAGTTTAAATCCATCTTCTGTTAGTTGTATAATACTAATGTGCATCTATATATAATCAGGTTCTGATGTTTGTTATCTTTCTTATTTAAATTCTTCCTGTATCATTTCTGCATTTCATCGTCTATGAACCCCAATTCAAACGAATCAGCCCCTACCAATATAACAGCCAATCCCAATGCTTAAACCCATGCTGAAACCTGAGCCAACTATTGTAAATGTTTAACATCATCAAAAGATATTGGTGATAATTAGATTCTTCCCATCATCATCAACAACTCAGATGCAAGCAAAGAGACTCGATTAAATTCTCACCCTGACTTGATAGTTAATTTAATTATCAAGAACATAGACAGGATTCTACAATTACAACTAAAACTTTTTATACAACCAAGAAAGCATGTCACACAAAAACAAAACAAGAACAAGAACAAATTAATAAATATACAACTTGAAAGTCAATTCTTTCAAGAATTCACAAATCCTCTAAAAGTGATATACATCCTACGAAGATGAGCTTAGGAGAAACCTTTTTTGCCGGATTATCCAACTTCCTTTGGGCTAGATAAAGCTAAAGCATGACAAAGTTGTTATTTTATTTCACCAGCTTCTTTTTTGCTAGATAATCCAAATTGTTATTAGTATTTCCAACTAAAGAGAAAAATCATAAAACATTTTACAAAACACTAGATTCATATCTAAATAATCTTTGGCAAGCTTGTAATGGAAATTACATGCTCACTAACCAATAAGAAAATACTCTTGCCTCCAGGATTGTTAGCAACCTTTTGCCATTAAAACTTGAAACCCATTGCAGCTTTCAAGCTTCTATTGACCAGTAACACATTGAATGTAAAGTTATTATTCACTTCATGTTAAGTGCCATAGAAGACGACACACAAAAGTTCTTTCTCTCCTACAAGCATCTTAATATTCAAACATTCCAATTCTCCTTCTAGCTAGGTGTTGTTCTTGTATACTTCTTGTGTATCTGGGTTTGTTTACGTTTTTAATGACATCTCGATTACTTATCAAAAAAAAATTCAAACATTCTAATCATCTTATAGTTTCAATGATTAGCAAATATGATATAACATCTCATTTATCTATTTTTTAGTGATCTCTGAAAAGTCACTGAAGGTCCTAAAACGATAAACAATGTTTAACCCTCGGGTGGTTCTGGAAACTTAGCCAACTAATTGGCATGGGAACTAGAGAAGAATCCCTGAAAAAGTTCATTAGATCTCAACCGGATGAACCATCTTGCATTACCTATCACACTTAAAACATCTATAGTGATTTGAAAGATTAACATATAGTTCAATGCCAAAATTTCTGTTAGTAGAACAAGGTAACGAGAAGCCTTTATTTATTTTAAATGAAACTTCAAATTTTCAATACATAAATCTACAAAAAATGCCATAATTAATATGCCAAGAGATTTTTGGGCATTGCATTTTTTTTTTTATAAGTAATGAAAAACTTTATTGAAAGCGTATAATGCAACGAAGAAACTTGAGGAATGTTCAAAACACCCGCGCAATGGAAAAACAAATTGAGAAACCTATTGCTAAGTTCTGCCATTGTCAATTCCTTATCTTCGAAACATCGAGCATTCCTCTCCCTCCAAATAGTCCACATAAGGCAAAAAGGGGCCATTCTCCAAACCTCGATCACCATTTTATTACCTCTTTGGCCTTTCCAGCAAGCAAGGAGATCACTAATCCTACCATTCATGACCCACTTCACATCAAAAAGGGAAAAAAGAACACTCAATAGAGCACGAGCCACGTCACAATGGAGGAGGAGATAATCAATGGACTCTCCACTCCCACATGCTGCACCAATCCACCACGATCAAACCTTGCTTCCGAAGGTTATCCAAAGTGAGAATCCTTCCAAGGGTAGCTGTCCACACAAAGAAACTAACTATGTGCAGGACTTTTAACCTTCCAAATACTCTTCCACGGGAAAGAATAGCTCCCCACCTCGTGCCTCTCCACAGGAGAAGGAATCACACCGAAGAAAGAACGTACCTCAAAAAGCTTCCTCTTTGAGGGGATCCACCAAATGCGATCCACCCCCCCATTTACTGTATGGAGCTGCGTGTGTGAAGACCATCCTGAATTTCGGCATCCAGCAAACCCAAAAAAGTATGATCTATGTCCATTTTGTTTTTATTTGAGGAAATGCTAAGTTCGTGGTCAATTAATGAAAGTTGCGAGCAGATCTGTTGGTTTTCAATTTCGTTTGGGGTCTGTTGTTTTCAATTTCTTCGAGTTTGATGAGCTTTGTTCGGTTAGTGGAGTGGAATATTATCTAGATTTGGGCATTCGTTTCAGGCGCACTTTGTGGACGGCGTTAGATTTGATTTGTGGTTGAAATGCTGTGTCGTCAGAAAATTTGGTTTTGGGGAGAAGAAAAAATAGTAGAGGGGATATGCGTGGAGAGTAAGAGTGTGAGAGAGAAGTTTTAAAAATGAATATAAAATTTTGAAAAATATATTTTAAGAAAGTAGAGAGTGTGGAATAGATAATCTGTTAAAATTTGTATTGAAAAGCTAGTAGCTAAAATAGAAAAAAAAAAAAAAAATGTTGAGTAGCAAAAATAACCACTATTCATTCAATAAGAAAAATAAAATGTTAAAGAAGCTGTTGGACACAAAAAAATAGCCCATAATAGTCAAATTTGGCTATTATGGGTCATTTGCCTATCCTGTTGGAGAAGCTCTAATATGTCACGTCAACTAAGGATATGTGCACAAAAAAGTTGATATTCGCCTATTGATGCCATTGTGACATTTAAAAACAAAAATGAAATTTGGAACAGTTGAAGAACCAAAATCATACTATCACCTAATTACCATCTTTTAAAGGATAAAAGAAAAAGAAACCTTAAATCATCAAGTGGCTAGTAATTGAAATCTTTGATACCTAAATTGTTTGTCAAAAAAATGTTGGTACATAAGTAAAATACAGATACAATTTAGTGTCACTTCATTTTGAAAGCAAAAGAATATTGAAATAGTGTGTTGCGTGTAGTAAAATCTTCTTTCAGCTAGCCTTATGCTAACATTTGAAGTTAGATCTCCAAAAACCAAAATAATTGAGTTAATGGAGTGACAAAAAATCCATTGACTAAAAGTTTTGGCACTTATAGTGTTTCTAACTGGACTCGATAAACATTGAATGGAATCCCCCCACACTGAGTGACAATTGCAGCATTCACTGGATCTGTAGAACTAAAACACGAAAACTTGCTAAATCACGCGCTAGGGCCCAACCATCATTATATTCTATAAGGGAAAACAATGTGTCTTTAGGATTTCTTAGGATCTGCAAAGAGGGTAAATTGACATACTTATCTACACAGGAATTGCATATCCCTCCAAGCCCAAATTGCACAAGCTTGTCATCGAATTCGGTTATGCAGTCAAGGAAAAGTTCCAAAACATTAAGTTGTTTATGAATCACAAGTATAATAGATGGAAAAAAAAAAAAAAAATTAGTTCCTTCATAGAAAAATTATTATCAAAAGCACTGACCATACCTGGCGCAACAATTTATAATTGTAAGGGTCATACGCAAAGTTTGTTAGATTAGCTGCAATTCTCTCTTTTGTTTCTATAAATAAAAGAATAATTGATTAATTACATGTTTCAGAGTTAAGGATATTCCCTCAAGTGAATTAATTGTCATTAAAAATTAAAAGTCTTACCCCCAACTACACCTTGTAGCCCGATATTGACAAAGTGAGTGACAATATCAGATAATAATTCCTTTTAGAAAACAAATCAAAAAACGATATGAAAGCAAAGGAGCATGTCTACATTTACCATAAATGCTGAATGCCACACTTTTTCTCTAAGTTGCCTCAAAGCTCAATTAAGAGAACTCATGTGTCCTCAAGTGCAGTAACGAGAGTAGCATGGAAGGAGAATTGTTTCAACAATTAAAACAAAAACTAATTATATAGAGAATTTGAGTTTGAACCAACATGAAGGAAACTTTGTACTACAAGGAACAAGAGTAGAGGCAGTAGAACTCATGCTCTGGTAACCATTCAAGTTGATGATGAAAGGAAATAAACAATTAGCAGTTATCAACTTAAATCAATAGTAGATATTCTTCACATCAGTGCCATTGCTCATAACCGATCTGTCCAATCAATAAACCTCAATTATTTACAGGTTCTATCTGTATGAAAAAGTACAGCTTTAGAGCTAGTAGTCAACTGCAGAGTCAATAGGAACCCTTTAAACAATCAATAATCATATCTACTGCATCTAAAATCCCCTGAAATTGTTTTATCATTCTCATTTGACCATATAAGAATTTTTGGTGCACCTTAACACATACAAAAGCAAAAATTCCAGCCACAAATTAGCTAGGTTTAGTACTTAAACTACACTGACATGGGTAAAGTTACAAATGTGGTGCCTGTTACGATTGAGCTCTTAAACTGAAAAACCATACAACTCAACAAAACTAGAAGACTAGACAGCCCCTTTATGCAGGCAATACGTCACTTGAATCAAGAAAAGGAAGCATCCATTTGAGCTTCTTCACTCTTTAGAGGTCGGGAAGAGAATTTAACAGCATACACAAAAGGTATGGATGTCTCAATTCAAAGCTAAGATTCCAATGGCAACCAACACTTGCAAATTAGATATGCCAATTCATCTTAGAGCCGGGAAAACCCAGCTTAATTCCATCCTTATAAAACCTCATTTCAAAACTAGATAAGCGCAACATCAACTAGACATGCCAATATCTACATACTAATCTAAAATCTATAGCAGATACCACAAACACTATATGAGAAGGAATTTTGCATATGATCAAGGTTAGAAAACTAGTCAACAAAGGAAAAAATGAAAAGAACGCAATAGAATTTTGTCTACACAACTGGTTGCAAGAAATATGAAGGATTTTTCGACATGTGTTAATGCATGCGTGTAAAGATAATACATGAATAAAGCTCTCAGAAAAGAAACTAATAATAGGAAGGTAGAGTAGCGAAGGCTTTATGCACATGTAATAATAAGAACAATAACAGAGTTGTCATATGTAAGAGCTATCCTAGATATCTTAATGCTATGTGGAAGAAATGTTTTCCAGGAAGTTATTTCAGATTTGAACCCGACAGGAATTTGCTTTAGTGAACTGTTCTTGTTTTTATTTTACTTTTTCACGCATTTTCGTTGATAAATCTTGAATCCTAGTGTTTGTCTTTGCTCAAATGCCGCTGCTGATGGGGTTTTAAATTCCAAAAGACAATATGAAGTGCTTTCATATCCATTTGGGCCAGACAAAATTATATAACTAAAATGTTGCATCACACGCATTGATACAATTTCTGGGACTAAAATTCATCAACTTTTTGATACATTTGCTGAATTGTTTATACTTTATATGTGCACTTAGACACTGAACAACTTCGGACATTAGGATTGGACTGGCTCAAAAGGAAGAACTATATTAACATTTAAAATCACTTAAATTTAGGTAAAAAAGGAAGAACCATATTAACATTTGCTTCGACACAGCCGAGGTCCTCATAACACACAAACCATTCCCAAAATCCAATTTACAGCAAGCAATTTAGCAGTAACAATTTACGCTAAATTTAGCAGTAACAATTTACGCAGCATGTAGATACATGTCAGTCCAATAAAATCTATCCATCTACTTTATCAAATACCGAAATTACAACCAATAGTAAGAGCACTAACAGCAGCTTCCCTTTGATTTTTCGTAAGTTTAGAGAATAAAACTCTTTTTGCTTCCCTATAAAAATATATTTCGCAATAGATCCCCTTACGTTTCTCAATACTATTAAAATATTATTTCTTTACAGAATACAAGTTCCCTACCTAACATCACTTTTTTCACAAAATCCCAACAAAATCCCCAATTAAATACAAAAAGACGAAGGATGAGAGAGGAAAGAGAAATGTTTATATTAAAATAATGTATAGGGAACCACTTTTGGTTCCCTATACATTGGTAAACACTGTAGCAACCCTTGATGGATGGTTAAATGTAGAGAATCTGATGTGATTAGGTTTTTATGGTTTTTTTAAAATTTTTCCTAAACATAAGGAAGGGAATGGCATATAGGGCATCTGTTGCTAGTGCTCTAACCACTAAATCTTTGAAAACACCATAGTTTATGATATCTTAATGACCAGCAAGAGAACTCAAAACAACATTGTCAATTCAAATAACATTCCTCTTGATAGCTATTAACTGTTACGTTTACATGAAACCAAGCATGACACTCAAGTATGTTTGGAAAATCCATCAGTGGCAACAAAGAAGAACACCACCAAAACTCTAAGTTTCTATGTGCTTTATAAAATCTAGACAACAGTGTGTATTCGTATTTTCTAATCCATACAACATTCTTAAGAAACTCAAACTCACACCTTTGGTAATCAATAATTCAATATCCCATGGGAGTAGTAATTAAATATCATGCTACTCTCCTCATCTTGCAATACTTTGGCATTCGGACACACTTAGGATTTTGATATCTGCAACTATTTACAGTTTCATATTCATATTTTCTTATGAACTGGTCCCAAAACAAGGTCTTCTTCTTCATATGAAGGAGGGATAAAATACAGCACACGAAAAAAGAAAAAAAAGAAAAAAAAAGGAGTTATGTTTCCTTTACTCATTTACGATTCGTCAAACAAAATCAATAGACCCAACCCATAAAGACTGATTTATAATTTCTCATTAACCTTTGGCAAGGTTGTAATGGAAATTAGATGTTCACCAACCAAAAAGAAAATGCTCTAGCCTCCAAAACTGTTGGAAAATTTTTTCCTTGGAATCTTGCAACCCATTGCTGCTTTTTAGCTTCTATTGACCAGCAGCATACAAAGATATTATTCACTACGTGTTAGGTGTCATAGAAGACTAGACACAAAAGTTGCAGCATCTTAATATTCAAACATTCTAATCATCCTATAGTTACAATGCTTAGCAAATAGGGTATAACATCTCATTTACCTAATCCTTAGTGATCCTTGAAAATCCACCTGAGTTCCTAAAGTAATAAACAATGTTAAAACCTGGGGGGTTCTAAAACTTAGCCAACTGACCTGAAAAAGTTTGTTTTTTTCAACTAGCTAAACCATCTTTTACAACAACATGCATTGCCTATTACACTTAAAAGCGTCTATGGTGACTTAAAAGCTTAACAGCCCTTATCAACTTTTACTTCATATAGTTCACAGACAACATTTATGTTTGTAAAACAAGATAGCCAGAAGCCTTTTTGAAGTGAAATTTCAAATTTTCAATGTAAACTCTGAATAAATGTTATCATTAATAAACCAAAATACTTTTAGGCATTGGATTTTATGGAAATAGGGATAGACTTAAAAAAACATTGATTATCAGGTTCTAATATGCTGTCATTTTTTTATGAAATCAAAAAGCTCAATTTTGAAAATTATGTCCACTGATCCCATCAACCATACTTTAAGTACAAAAACCTCTTCAAGAGTAAATTGCTATGAAGTAGCTAGAAAAAAATATATCAATATATATATATAAACGAAACACTAAACTTATGGGATGGTGAAAAGATAATTCCTCATGATAATTAAAATAAAGATGGTGTGAAGAAATACGGGTTAAATGTAAGTGTATAAATATTTGAGAAAGACATCTTTGACAAGAATAAGCATAAAATATTATCTCAGCACATATATGCTGCTTGAAACACAATTGGAACAGATATAGAAAGATGGGCCCTCAAGCCTTGTCAACAATTGTCCTATTCTTCAGATTCATTTCCTCCCTTGACAGAAACTAGGGTCTCCATATAAGTAACCAACTGCATCTCCTTCGAGTCACTATGTCCATGAATTTGGAGATCAGTCATTTGTTGGGTAGAGGGGTCATACAAGAACAGTTGTCCGCTATCAATTTTAGTCAAGAACATGGTGTCATTCTTCCAAAATCCTAATGGTTGGTGAATTCTTGCAATCGATGGTCCAATAGTAAAAAGCCTATTCCAGGAGTCCTTAACACCAACTTTAAGTAACAACCATATATCAAATCCAATCTCCCTCCAATTGTCGTCAACCGGCTTGAAAGCAACCATGGCTATCGATTCATTCAACACCAAAAGGGCTTGCCCATTAACATTATCTGGAAGTGGTGTTTTTAGGAATACCTCATTGCTCATGTCAAATGACAAAACAAATAAGTCCCGTTGATTAACATAATCAACATATGCCAGCCAAGAACCCATCCCAGTGATGTATGTCATCGGAACATGTTCCACAATAAAACACTGGGGTCCATCAACTTTTCTCCAAGAATCGGTGCTTAAGCTGTATACCTCTTTTTGGTATATGATTTCTTTAACGTCCTTCGTAAAATAGCTGTCGAAATTTGGTTCATACATACTAACAAAGTTGATTACCTTGTAGTCATTAGTTTTGGCATCAAAACCAAATCCCATACCTTGAATATGGGTGCAATAGCCAGCGGGGGCGAAGATGGGCAGGTTTGATTCGGGGACAACCTTTGTTTCTCTAGTTGTAGGGTTCCATATAACAACCTTCAATTTATCGCAAGCATGGATACAAACGAGACCATTGCAAGAACCCACCACAGAAATACTAAACACCTCGCTAAACTCGCCAAACTCCTCGCCGTTCCTAAAATACTGTGGAGGTACAGGTTGTGTAAGGGGGGTAAGGGGGGTTATTTGGAGTCCTTCATAAGAAATCGTGGATACAACATAATCGTCCATTGTTTTGTTGCTCGTTTTAAGGAGAAGGTGGGTGTTGCTGTTGTTGTTGTTGTTGTGTAGGAGGTGTTTTCTTACGAAGTTTTGGTGTGTGATGAGAGCGTACCAGGATTTGCAGACGCACTTGAAACGCAAGAGAGAGACGACCGGAAGCCATAGCAGAATCTGCATCACCAAGTCTTCAGGCAATTCGTTGGCCATTGGTTTCTCTGTTGCTTTAGGGTTAGAGAATAAGAACGCCAAGCCGCAGGGTTAGGCTTTTATTTTCGAATATTTATTCTTAATTTCTTATCAATTTATTTATTATTATTATTTTTTTTTTCCTTTTTCGGTTTCTTGTTTGGCGAATAGCTGTAATATTAATATCGTGGTAGGTAATACGAATTATAAATAATTATATTTTGCTAGAAAATTATATAGACATGAAAACCGGATCGTATATGGTAAGGGTAATATCATAAATTAGGCAACTACATTATTATTAGATATTTATTTCTATTTTCCCAATTTACCATAATTAGATTATATATTTAAAGAGATATGTGAGATATATTCAACAAAAGTATATACCGTGTGTATATTCGCATTTTTTATTCTTAAATTTTGTACAATTTGATCAATTTCTCAAAGTATTTTAGGTGGGGAACCACTACATATCATTTGCTCTTCAACTTATTAACTAAATTATTAAAACAATTCTAGATTTAGAGCCTAATTATGAGAAATTATCCAAAATCATATTTGAAAAGAAAAAAAGAAAAAAAAAAGACTTATCTTCAAAGAAATTACAATTTAATATAATTTGTTTTTGTTTTGGGAGGTAAACGAATTGTAAGTTGTTTTTTGTTTTGAGAGAGAATCAAAATAAATAAAATTACTTCAAAAAATATATATCCATTTGTGCGTTGCTTTTTTATTTTGAGAAAAAAATAAGTTTTTTCATTTCTTTAATGAGACCAAAAAACATTTCATTTTTTTTAACTCTTAGATATAATAGACGGTCAGATTTAATAATTTGAAAAACTCGAATTCTCTAAAAATTCGAGGGGATCCAAATCCTTGTTTTGGCGTTCGCTAGGATGAGGGCGGTGAGAGTTGA
>NC_081542.1:43021548-43030013 GCF_901000735.1 Corylus avellana | reverse complement strand
TTTCAATTTCTTCGAGTTTGATGAGCTTTGTGCCTTCGGTTAGTGGAGTGGAATATTATCTAGATTTGGGCATTCGTTTCAGGCGCACTTTGTGGACGGCGTTCGATTTGATTTATGGTTGAAATGCTGTGTCGTCAGAAAATCTGGTTTTGGGGAGAAGAAAAAATAGTAGAGGGGATATGCGTGGAGAGTAAGAGTGTGAGAGAGAAGTTTTAAAAATGAATATAAAATTTTGAAAAATATATTTTAAGAAAGTAGAGAGTGGAATAGATAATCTGTTAAAATTTGTATTAAAAAGCTAGTAGCTAAAATAGAAAAAAAAAATGTTGAGTAGCAAAAATAACCACTATTCATTCAATAAGAAAAATAAAATGTTAAAGAAGCTGTGGACACAAAAAAATAGCCCATAATAGTCAAATTTGGCTATTATGGGTCATTTGCCTATCCTGTTGGAGAAGCTCTAATATGTCACGTCAACTAAGGATATGTGCACAAAAAAGTTGATATTCGCCTATTGATGCCATTGTGACATTTAAAAACAAAAATGAAATTTGGAACAGTTGAAGAACCAAAATCATACTATCACCTAATTACCATCTTTTAAAGGATAAAAGAAAAAGAAACCTTAAATCATCAAGTGGCTAGTAATTGAAATCTTTGATACCTAAATTGTTTGTCAAAAAAATGTTGGTACATAAGTAAAATACAGATACAATTTAGTGTCACTTCATTTTGAAAGCAAAAGAATATTGAAATAGTGTGTTGCGTGTAGTAAAATCTTCTTTCAGCTAGCCTTATGCTAACATTTGAAGTTAGATCTCCAAAAACCAAAATAATTGAGTTAATGGAGTGACAAAAAATCCATTGACTAAAAGTTTTGGCACTTATAGTGTTTCTAACTGGACTCGATAAACATTGAATGGAATCCCCCCACACTGAGTGACAATTGCAGCATTCACTGGATCTGTAGAACTAAAACACGAAAACTTGCTAAATCACGCGCTAGGGCCCAACCATCATTATATTCTATAAGGGAAAACAATGTGTCTTTAGGATTTCTTAGGATCTGCAAAGAGGGTAAATTGACATACTTATCTACACAGGAATTGCATATCCCTCCAAGCCCAAATTGCACAAGCTTGTCATCGAATTCGGTTATGCAGTCAAGGAAAAGTTCCAAAACATTAAGTTGTTTATGAATCACAAGTATAATAGATGGAAAAAAAAAAAAAAAATTAGTTCCTTCATAGAAAAATTATTATCAAAAGCACTGACCATACCTGGCGCAACAATTTATAATTGTAAGGGTCATACGCAAAGTTTGTTAGATTAGCTGCAATTCTCTCTTTTGTTTCTATAAATAAAAGAATAATTGATTAATTACATGTTTCAGAGTTAAGGATATTCCCTCAAGTGAATTAATTGTCATTAAAAATTAAAAGTCTTACCCCCAACTACACCTTGTAGCCCGATATTGACAAAGTGAGTGACAATATCAGATAATAATTCCTTTTAGAAAACAAATCAAAAAACGATATGAAAGCAAAGGAGCATGTCTACATTTACCATAAATGCTGAATGCCACACTTTTTCTCTAAGTTGCCTCAAAGCTCAATTAAGAGAACTCATGTGTCCTCAAGTGCAGTAACGAGAGTAGCATGGAAGGAGAATTGTTTCAACAATTAAAACAAAAACTAATTATATAGAGAATTTGAGTTTGAACCAACATGAAGGAAACTTTGTACTACAAGGAACAAGAGTAGAGGCAGTAGAACTCATGCTCTGGTAACCATTCAAGTTGATGATGAAAGGAAATAAACAATTAGCAGTTATCAACTTAAATCAATAGTAGATATTCTTCACATCAGTGCCATTGCTCATAACCGATCTGTCCAATCAATAAACCTCAATTATTTACAGGTTCTATCTGTATGAAAAAGTACAGCTTTAGAGCTAGTAGTCAACTGCAGAGTCAATAGGAACCCTTTAAACAATCAATAATCATATCTACTGCATCTAAAATCCCCTGAAATTGTTTTATCATTCTCATTTGACCATATAAGAATTTTTGGTGCACCTTAACACATACAAAAGCAAAAATTCCAGCCACAAATTAGCTAGGTTTAGTACTTAAACTACACTGACATGGGTAAAGTTACAAATGTGGTGCCTGTTACGATTGAGCTCTTAAACTGAAAAACCATACAACTCAACAAAACTAGAAGACTAGACAGCCCCTTTATGCAGGCAATACGTCACTTGAATCAAGAAAAGGAAGCATCCATTTGAGCTTCTTCACTCTTTAGAGGTCGGGAAGAGAATTTAACAGCATACACAAAAGGTATGGATGTCTCAATTCAAAGCTAAGATTCCAATGGCAACCAACACTTGCAAATTAGATATGCCAATTCATCTTAGAGCCGGGAAAACCCAGCTTAATTCCATCCTTATAAAACCTCATTTCAAAACTAGATAAGCGCAACATCAACTAGACATGCCAATATCTACATACTAATCTAAAATCTATAGCAGATACCACAAACACTATATGAGAAGGAATTTTGCATATGATCAAGGTTAGAAAACTAGTCAACAAAGGAAAAAATGAAAAGAACGCAATAGAATTTTGTCTACACAACTGGTTGCAAGAAATATGAAGGATTTTTCGACATGTGTTAATGCATGCGTGTAAAGATAATACATGAATAAAGCTCTCAGAAAAGAAACTAATAATAGGAAGGTAGAGTAGCGAAGGCTTTATGCACATGTAATAATAAGAACAATAACAGAGTTGTCATATGTAAGAGCTATCCTAGATATCTTAATGCTATGTGGAAGAAATGTTTTCCAGGAAGTTATTTCAGATTTGAACCCGACAGGAATTTGCTTTAGTGAACTGTTCTTGTTTTTATTTTACTTTTTCACGCATTTTCGTTGATAAATCTTGAATCCTAGTGTTTGTCTTTGCTCAAATGCCGCTGCTGATGGGGTTTTAAATTCCAAAAGACAATATGAAGTGCTTTCATATCCATTTGGGCCAGACAAAATTATATAACTAAAATGTTGCATCACACGCATTGATACAATTTCTGGGACTAAAATTCATCAACTTTTTGATACATTTGCTGAATTGTTTATACTTTATATGTGCACTTAGACACTGAACAACTTCGGACATTAGGATTGGACTGGCTCAAAAGGAAGAACTATATTAACATTTAAAATCACTTAAATTTAGGTAAAAAAGGAAGAACCATATTAACATTTGCTTCGACACAGCCGAGGTCCTCATAACACACAAACCATTCCCAAAATCCAATTTACAGCAAGCAATTTAGCAGTAACAATTTACGCTAAATTTAGCAGTAACAATTTACGCAGCATGTAGATACATGTCAGTCCAATAAAATCTATCCATCTACTTTATCAAATACCGAAATTACAACCAATAGTAAGAGCACTAACAGCAGCTTCCCTTTGATTTTTCGTAAGTTTAGAGAATAAAACTCTTTTTGCTTCCCTATAAAAATATATTTCGCAATAGATCCCCTTACGTTTCTCAATACTATTAAAATATTATTTCTTTACAGAATACAAGTTCCCTACCTAACATCACTTTTTTCACAAAATCCCAACAAAATCCCCAATTAAATACAAAAAGACGAAGGATGAGAGAGGAAAGAGAAATGTTTATATTAAAATAATGTATAGGGAACCACTTTTGGTTCCCTATACATTGGTAAACACTGTAGCAACCCTTGATGGATGGTTAAATGTAGAGAATCTGATGTGATTAGGTTTTTATGGTTTTTTTAAAATTTTTCCTAAACATAAGGAAGGGAATGGCATATAGGGCATCTGTTGCTAGTGCTCTAACCACTAAATCTTTGAAAACACCATAGTTTATGATATCTTAATGACCAGCAAGAGAACTCAAAACAACATTGTCAATTCAAATAACATTCCTCTTGATAGCTATTAACTGTTACGTTTACATGAAACCAAGCATGACACTCAAGTATGTTTGGAAAATCCATCAGTGGCAACAAAGAAGAACACCACCAAAACTCTAAGTTTCTATGTGCTTTATAAAATCTAGACAACAGTGTGTATTCGTATTTTCTAATCCATACAACATTCTTAAGAAACTCAAACTCACACCTTTGGTAATCAATAATTCAATATCCCATGGGAGTAGTAATTAAATATCATGCTACTCTCCTCATCTTGCAATACTTTGGCATTCGGACACACTTAGGATTTTGATATCTGCAACTATTTACAGTTTCATATTCATATTTTCTTATGAACTGGTCCCAAAACAAGGTCTTCTTCTTCATATGAAGGAGGGATAAAATACAGCACACGAAAAAAGAAAAAAAAGAAAAAAAAAGGAGTTATGTTTCCTTTACTCATTTACGATTCGTCAAACAAAATCAATAGACCCAACCCATAAAGACTGATTTATAATTTCTCATTAACCTTTGGCAAGGTTGTAATGGAAATTAGATGTTCACCAACCAAAAAGAAAATGCTCTAGCCTCCAAAACTGTTGGAAAATTTTTTCCTTGGAATCTTGCAACCCATTGCTGCTTTTTAGCTTCTATTGACCAGCAGCATACAAAGATATTATTCACTACGTGTTAGGTGTCATAGAAGACTAGACACAAAAGTTGCAGCATCTTAATATTCAAACATTCTAATCATCCTATAGTTACAATGCTTAGCAAATAGGGTATAACATCTCATTTACCTAATCCTTAGTGATCCTTGAAAATCCACCTGAGTTCCTAAAGTAATAAACAATGTTAAAACCTGGGGGGTTCTAAAACTTAGCCAACTGACCTGAAAAAGTTTGTTTTTTTCAACTAGCTAAACCATCTTTTACAACAACATGCATTGCCTATTACACTTAAAAGCGTCTATGGTGACTTAAAAGCTTAACAGCCCTTATCAACTTTTACTTCATATAGTTCACAGACAACATTTATGTTTGTAAAACAAGATAGCCAGAAGCCTTTTTGAAGTGAAATTTCAAATTTTCAATGTAAACTCTGAATAAATGTTATCATTAATAAACCAAAATACTTTTAGGCATTGGATTTTATGGAAATAGGGATAGACTTAAAAAAACATTGATTATCAGGTTCTAATATGCTGTCATTTTTTTATGAAATCAAAAAGCTCAATTTTGAAAATTATGTCCACTGATCCCATCAACCATACTTTAAGTACAAAAACCTCTTCAAGAGTAAATTGCTATGAAGTAGCTAGAAAAAAATATATCAATATATATATATAAACGAAACACTAAACTTATGGGATGGTGAAAAGATAATTCCTCATGATAATTAAAATAAAGATGGTGTGAAGAAATACGGGTTAAATGTAAGTGTATAAATATTTGAGAAAGACATCTTTGACAAGAATAAGCATAAAATATTATCTCAGCACATATATGCTGCTTGAAACACAATTGGAACAGATATAGAAAGATGGGCCCTCAAGCCTTGTCAACAATTGTCCTATTCTTCAGATTCATTTCCTCCCTTGACAGAAACTAGGGTCTCCATATAAGTAACCAACTGCATCTCCTTCGAGTCACTATGTCCATGAATTTGGAGATCAGTCATTTGTTGGGTAGAGGGGTCATACAAGAACAGTTGTCCGCTATCAATTTTAGTCAAGAACATGGTGTCATTCTTCCAAAATCCTAATGGTTGGTGAATTCTTGCAATCGATGGTCCAATAGTAAAAAGCCTATTCCAGGAGTCCTTAACACCAACTTTAAGTAACAACCATATATCAAATCCAATCTCCCTCCAATTGTCGTCAACCGGCTTGAAAGCAACCATGGCTATCGATTCATTCAACACCAAAAGGGCTTGCCCATTAACATTATCTGGAAGTGGTGTTTTTAGGAATACCTCATTGCTCATGTCAAATGACAAAACAAATAAGTCCCGTTGATTAACATAATCAACATATGCCAGCCAAGAACCCATCCCAGTGATGTATGTCATCGGAACATGTTCCACAATAAAACACTGGGGTCCATCAACTTTTCTCCAAGAATCGGTGCTTAAGCTGTATACCTCTTTTTGGTATATGATTTCTTTAACGTCCTTCGTAAAATAGCTGTCGAAATTTGGTTCATACATACTAACAAAGTTGATTACCTTGTAGTCATTAGTTTTGGCATCAAAACCAAATCCCATACCTTGAATATGGGTGCAATAGCCAGCGGGGGCGAAGATGGGCAGGTTTGATTCGGGGACAACCTTTGTTTCTCTAGTTGTAGGGTTCCATATAACAACCTTCAATTTATCGCAAGCATGGATACAAACGAGACCATTGCAAGAACCCACCACAGAAATACTAAACACCTCGCTAAACTCGCCAAACTCCTCGCCGTTCCTAAAATACTGTGGAGGTACAGGTTGTGTAAGGGGGGTAAGGGGGGTTATTTGGAGTCCTTCATAAGAAATCGTGGATACAACATAATCGTCCATTGTTTTGTTGCTCGTTTTAAGGAGAAGGTGGGTGTTGCTGTTGTTGTTGTTGTTGTGTAGGAGGTGTTTTCTTACGAAGTTTTGGTGTGTGATGAGAGCGTACCAGGATTTGCAGACGCACTTGAAACGCAAGAGAGAGACGACCGGAAGCCATAGCAGAATCTGCATCACCAAGTCTTCAGGCAATTCGTTGGCCATTGGTTTCTCTGTTGCTTTAGGGTTAGAGAATAAGAACGCCAAGCCGCAGGGTTAGGCTTTTATTTTCGAATATTTATTCTTAATTTCTTATCAATTTATTTATTATTATTATTTTTTTTTTCCTTTTTCGGTTTCTTGTTTGGCGAATAGCTGTAATATTAATATCGTGGTAGGTAATACGAATTATAAATAATTATATTTTGCTAGAAAATTATATAGACATGAAAACCGGATCGTATATGGTAAGGGTAATATCATAAATTAGGCAACTACATTATTATTAGATATTTATTTCTATTTTCCCAATTTACCATAATTAGATTATATATTTAAAGAGATATGTGAGATATATTCAACAAAAGTATATACCGTGTGTATATTCGCATTTTTTATTCTTAAATTTTGTACAATTTGATCAATTTCTCAAAGTATTTTAGGTGGGGAACCACTACATATCATTTGCTCTTCAACTTATTAACTAAATTATTAAAACAATTCTAGATTTAGAGCCTAATTATGAGAAATTATCCAAAATCATATTTGAAAAGAAAAAAAGAAAAAAAAAAGACTTATCTTCAAAGAAATTACAATTTAATATAATTTGTTTTTGTTTTGGGAGGTAAACGAATTGTAAGTTGTTTTTTGTTTTGAGAGAGAATCAAAATAAATAAAATTACTTCAAAAAATATATATCCATTTGTGCGTTGCTTTTTTATTTTGAGAAAAAAATAAGTTTTTTCATTTCTTTAATGAGACCAAAAAACATTTCATTTTTTTTAACTCTTAGATATAATAGACGGTCAGATTTAATAATTTGAAAAACTCGAATTCTCTAAAAATTCGAGGGGATCCAAATCCTTGTTTTGGCGTTCGCTAGGATGAGGGCGGTGAGAGTTGAGCAGCTTGTGGTGTAGCAAATAAAAAATGAAACTATTCTCTGCTTATCTTCTTCTTTTTATAATGAAAGACAATTTAATTAGTATAAAAAATTGTCATAATAGATTTCATACATTTTTTTTTTTTTTGATAAGTAAAGAAGATTTCATACATTTCATCCCATTTCACGTTTTCAATCATCCATTTTTTTTTTTTTTATTCATAATCCATAAACAGATTAGTGTTCTGTTATAAAACATAAAAAATTAAAAAATTAAAAAAAAAAAAAAAAAACAGATTAGTGTTCTGTTAAAAAACACAAGTAAAGCAAGATCAAGACATTCTGCATGAGCTCGCATATCAAGTAGACATTACGTTGACAGTAAATTATAATCAACAGCCAATTTAAAGCAAAGAGCCTACATGATATGATAGGGACTAGAATACCTAATCCCAAGTATACGTATTAGCTCGATCTTCTTCAGCTAGGAGAGTAAAGGATAAAGGGATGAGTCAATAAAGTTATTTATGATTATCATCTTAGTAAGTCGTTTATGTCATTTACTTAACCTTGCTCTTATGATCGATTGGTATCAAGAACTTTTCCCAATCCTGACCAAGTTATTTTCAAAGACATTGCTCCAATATTTTGAAAAGTTTTCTATCCAAATTTCATCAAATTAGTAGAAGATATTAGATAAATCAACACTTGGGACTTTATTTTTCCATAAAAAGGCCAAACATACAGCCAAGTATCTACAAAAGAAGTAACAAGACAATTCAGAAACGACTGAAATAAATATAGGAGTATTAATACCTTGAAAGCTACATGAGACTTGCAGGTGTTTTTAAGACCTGCGTACTAGGCTCATCTTCGTG
>NC_081542.1:43019099-43021473 GCF_901000735.1 Corylus avellana | reverse complement strand
TTGGAGCATTGTTGTTCAGCTGTGGCCAGTCTATAATGATGAAGCAGGCAGGGCCGCAAGAGCACTTGATTTCGCAGTATTGCACAATGCGGGAGGCGGGGCAGGAATAAGAGTAGTCATATGCCAATCCAGACAATCCTTGAACACAGAACCTGGTGACAAAAACCAGGTATATTCCCATTAGACTTAATTCTGTCATTTTTTTTTTTTTTTTTGATAAATAATCAAGAATATCATTGAAAAGCGTAGAGGAGCGCAACCCAAGGACACATGAAGTATACAAAGACACCCCTTTGCTTTAAAGATAAAAAGAAGAACATAAATCTACAAAATGATGCAACGAAGAAACTTGAGGAATGTTCAAAACACCCGCCCAATGGAAGAACAAATTGAGAAACTTATTGCTAAGTTCCGTCATTGTCAATTCCTTATCTTTGAAACATCAAGCATTCCTCTCCCTCCAAATAGTCCACATAAGGCACAAAAGGGCCAATCTCCAAACCTCCATCACCATTTTATTACCTCTTTGGCCTTTCCAGCAAGCAAGGAGATCACTAATCCTACCATTCGTGATCCACTTCACATCAAAAAGGGAAAAAAGAACACTCCATAGAGCACGAGCCACGTCACAATGGAGGAAGAGATGATCAATGGACTCTCCACTCCTTTTACACATATATCACCAATCCACCACGATCAAACCTTGCTTCCGAAGGTTATCCGAAGTGAGAATCCTTCCAAGGGAAGCCGTCCACACAAAGAAACTAACTCTGAGCGGGACTTTAACCTTCCAAATACTCTTCAACGGGAAAGAATATCTCCCCATCTCGTGCCTCTCCACAAGAGAAGAAATCACACTGAAGAAAGAACGTACCTCAAAAAGCTTCCTCTTTGAGGAGATCCACATAATGCGATCCACCCCCCCCATTTACTGTGTGGAGCTGCGTGTGTGAAGACCATCCTGAATTTTGGTATCCAGCAAACCCATAAAAGTATGATCTATGTCCATTTTGTTTTTATTTGAGGAAATGCTAAGTTCGTGGTCAATTGATGAGAGTTGCAAGTAGATATGTTGGTTTTCAATTTCGTTTGTGGTCTGTTGTTTTCAATTTCTTCGAGTTTGACGAGCTTTGTGCGTTCGGTTAGTGGAGTGGAATATTATCTAGATTTGGGCATTCGTTTCAGGCGCGCTTTGTGGACGGCGTTCGATTTGATTTGTAGTTGAAATGTTGTGTAGTCGGAAAATCTGGTTTTGGGGGAGAAGAAAAAACAGTAGAGGGGATATGCGTGGAGAGTAAGAGTGTGAGAGAGAAGTTTAAAAAATGAATATAAAATTTTATATTTTAAGAAAGTAGAGAGTGGAATAGATAATCTGTTAAAATTTGTATTAAAAAGCTAGTAGCTAAAATAGAAAAAAAAAAAAAAATGTTTAGTACCAAAAATAACCACTATTCATTCAATAAGAAAAATAAAATGTTAAAGAAGCTATTGGACACAAAAAAAATA
Organism: Corylus avellana; assembly: GCF_901000735.1. Lineage (NCBI taxonomy): Eukaryota > Viridiplantae > Streptophyta > Magnoliopsida > Fagales > Betulaceae > Corylus > Corylus avellana. Next base: position 43,019,967 of record NC_081542.1, on the reverse strand, counting down.
GCGCATAATAGTCAAATTTGGCTATTATGGGTCATTTGCCTATTCTGTTGGAGAAGCTCTAATATGTCACGTCAACTAAGGATATGTGCACAAAAAAGTTGCTATTCGCCTATTGATGCCATTGTGACATTTAAAAACAAAAATGAAATTTGGAACAGTTGAAGAACCAAAATCATACTATCACATAATTACCATCTTTTAAAAGATAAAAGAAAAAGAAACCTTAAATCATCAAGTGGCTAGTAATTGAAATCTTTGATACCTAAATTGTTTGTCAAAAAAATGTTGGGACATAAGTAAAATACAGAAACAATTCAGTGTCACTTCATTTTGAAAGCAAAAGAATATTGAAATAGTGTGTTGCGTGTAGTAAAATCTTCTTTCAGCTAGCCCTATGCTAACATTTGAAGTTAGATCTCCAAGAACTAAAATAATTGAGTTAATGGAGTGACAAAAAATCCATTGACTAAAAGTTTTGGCACTTACAGTGTTTCTAACTGGACTCGATAAACATTGAATGGAATCCCCCCACACTGAGTGACAATTGCAGCATTCACTGGATCTGTAGAACTAAAACACGAAAACTTGCTAAATCACGCGCTAGGGCCCAACCATCATTATATTCTATAAGGGAAAACAATGTGTCTTTAGGATTTCTTAAGATCTGCAAAGAGGGTAAATTGACGTACTTATCTACACAGGAATTGCATATCCCTCCAAGCCCGAATTGCACAAGCTTGTCATGGAATTCGGTTATGCAGTCAGGGAAAAGTTCCAAAACATTAAGTTGTTTATGAATCACAAGTATAATAGATGAAAAAAAAAAAAAAATTAGTTCCTTCGTAGAAAAATTATTACCAAAAGCAAT
>NC_081542.1:42992953-43018999 GCF_901000735.1 Corylus avellana | reverse complement strand
GTTTCCAAGGGCCGCAAATCCATTTCACCAGTAGTCGAGTTTTGGCAACCAAAACAAAGACAGAAGAACCAACTAGTTCAGATTTCATCATAGTATTACCAACCCATGGCATGGAATTCAATGCATAAATTTCAACAAGCATATGATAACATCAAAATGAAAAGGAAAAAATAGTATTATAACCAAGAAAGCCACAACGCGCAACATTATTACAACCAAAGTTGACTAGCTTGCATGAGATAAAAAATGCTCAGGTAACGCACGAACATTTAATTAAATAATAAGGTTTGTAATTTCTACACATCTGCAGTACATGGATTACGCTAAGAGTTACAAAACAAATACCCATATGTTTTATTGCACTTATAAAATTGAATACAAAAACATGTGCAATGTAAATTGTAGTATATGATTTGAGATGTCAATACTTATGCCACAGCTGCCAAATCAATCATCGACTTCTTGTTTGATCTCTCTTTGTAACTCCTCCTTGTACTCCTCAAATGTTCCAGGGTAAGTACTCGCAGTTCCATTTTCCACAACCCAAATTTCACTCCTCTCTTCATCCTCACAAACACATGATATGAGCCTAGAGTCATGACTGACAAGGACAACTCCACCATAAAACTCATCCAGTGCATCAGCCAGTGCGTCAATGCTCTGCATGTCCAAATGATTTGTAGGCTCATCCAATAGCAATATGTGTGGCTTCGACATGGAAATTGAAGTGAAGACAACCCGTGACTTTTGCCCTCCAGATAATTTTGCTATTGGGGTGAGGTGATTATGGCTTGCTAAGTCACTCTTGATCTGGATGAAGACGAAGAAGATACTGCACTGGTGTTTCCTCCATTGTTAACACGTCCACATAGTGCTGTGAATACCTCCCAATCCTCAACTTCTGACTCCTCCGTACTTCACCCTCAGTTGGAACCAAATCTCCCCAAACCATTATCTATGCACAAACAAATTCCATTCCAAGCCCACCTCTAACCCTTCTAAAACCTTTGAACAATCTAAAAGAGGTAGTAGGAAGAGGCGCCAAGAGGGTGGATGAGGTGAGTGAGCACTAGCCCACAAGCATCAGCACTTATGCAATCCCTTGGTCAATTGAAGTCCCTAGAGAAAATTGCTTACCAAGTTTCTGCTCTAAAATATTTTGTCTACAAGTCCCTTTCTGTCATCTAGAATCCAAAAATCAACCAAAAACAAAAAACACCATGGTTTGAGCAAAGTAAATAATTAATGAGAAAGTAACATTACTATGTCTCACAAAATCATCTGATAAGTAAACCTTCTTGATAATTTTTTTTTTTTGATACCGGGAACCTCTACAAGGCAGGGCCCTTCGAACCCACCCCTGCAGAGGAAACCTTGGTCCCGTGCACCGCACTCTCGGGAGTTTTCCTACACGAAATTGGGTAAATCACTGGCTTTTCACCAGGGGGTATGGCCCCAAGGAATTGTTTGCACCCAAGAAGTATTGAACCTTGGACCTTGAAGGGACTAAACCTTCGAGACCAAGGCCTTCACCACTTGGGCCAACCTTTTGGGATTCTTGATAATTAAAGTGAAGAGAAGAAATTTTTTCAATGTCCTTGCTACCTTAAATGAACAAGATTAAGAAATGCTGGTGGAACATCTAGTTTCAGAACAAAAATCTGAAAGACAAGTAAATAATTAATACCAAGGAAACTAGACACGTTAAGAATTGACACCATAGAAAGGAAAGAAGCAGGAAGATGAGTTATGATCATGATGAGTAAAACAAAAGCACTTCTACACAAATGTCAATAGTTTTGTCTTTATAAAAAGTGAAAAGCGCAACCCAGGTACACAAAAACAAATGTCAATACTTAAACACTAAGGAAGTTTTATCTTAAACAATGAAGAAACGTTGTAGCTTAAGAATTTAATATTAGAGTATACATGAACTTAAAGTAATCAATATAACTATAACACCATAAAAAGCCCATATTATAACAAAGAAATCCCTACCACATCTTCAACCACTACAATTTTGGCTCTCAACCAAAACCATTTTGGAACACTAAAAAGTTCATTGATATTTCAAATATATGATTTCATATAAATTGTTTTAAATCCATCTTCTGATAGTTGTATAATACTAATGTGCATCTATATATAATCAAGTTCCGATGTGTGTTACTTATCTTTCTTATTTAAATTCTTCCTGTATCATTTCTGCATTTCATAGTCTATGAACCCCAATTCAAACGAATCAGCCCCTACCAATATAATAGCTAATCCCAATGCTTAAACCCATGCTGAAACCTGAGCCAACTATTGTAAATGTTTAACATCATCAAAATATATTGGTGATGATTAGATTCTTCCCATCATCATCAACAACTCAGATGCAAGCAAAGAGACTCGATTAAATTCTCACCCTGACTTGATAGTTAATTTAATTATCAAGAACACAGACAGGATTCTACAATTACCATTAAAACTTTTTATACAACCAAGAAAGCATGTCACACAAAAACAAAACTAGAACAAGAACAAATTAATAAATATACAACTTGAAAGTCAATTCTTTCAAGAATTCACAAATCCTCTAAAAGTGATATACATCCTACGAAGATGAGCTTAGGAGAGAAACCTTTTTTGCCGGATTATCCAACTTCCTTTGGGCTAGATAAAGCTAAAGCATGACAAAGTTGTTATTTTATTTCACCAGCTTCTTTTTTGCCAGATAATCCAAATTGTTATTAGTATTTCCAACTAAAGAGAAAAATCATAAAACATTTTACAAAACACTAGATTCATATCTAAATAATCTTTGACAAGTTTGTAATGGAAATTACATGCTCACTAACCAATAAGAAAATACTCTTGCCTCCAGGATTGATAGCAACCTTTTGCCATTGAAACTTGAAACCCATTGCTGCTTTCTAGCTTCTATTGACCAGTAACACATTGAATGTAAAGTTATTATTCACTTCATGTTAAGTGCCATAGAAGACGACACACAAAAGTTCTTTCTCTCCTTCAAGCATCTTAATATTCAAACATTCCAATTCTCCTTCTAACTAGGTGTTGTTCTTGCATACTTCTTGTGTATCTGGGTTTGTTTACGTTTTTAATGACATCTCGATTACTTATCAAAAAAAAATTTAAACATTCTAATCATCTTATAGTTTCAATGATTAGCAAATATGATATAACATCTCATTTATCTATTTTTTAGTGATCTCTGAAAAGTCACTGAAGGTCCTAAAACGATAAACAATGTTTAACCCTCGGGTGGTTCTGGAAACTTAGCCAACTAATTGGCATGGGAACTAGAGAAGAATCCCTGAAAAAGTTCATTAGATCTCAACCGGATGAACCATCTTGCATTACCTATCACACTTAAAACATCTATAGTGATTTGAAAGATTAACATATAGTTCAATGCCAAAATTTCTGTTAGTAGAACAAGGTAACGAGAAGCCTTTATTTATTTTAAATGAAACTTCAAATTTTCAATACATAAATCTACAAAAAATGCCATAATTAATAAGCCAAGAGATTTTTGGGCATTGCATTTTTTTTTTTTTTTTATAAGTAATGAAAAACTTTATTGAAAGCGTATAATGCAACGAAGAAACTTGAGGAATGTTCAAAACACCCGCGCAATGGAAAAACAAATTGAGAAACCTATTGCTAAGTTCTGCCATTGTCAATTCCTTATCTTCGAAACATCGAGCATTCCTCTCCCTCCAAATAGTCCACATAAGGCAAAAAGGGGCCATTCTCCAAACCTCCATCACCATTTTATTACCTCTTTGGCCTTTCCAGCAAGCAAGGAGATCACTAATCCTACCATTCATGACCCACTTCACATCAAAAAGGGAAAAAAGAACACTCAATAGAGCACGAGCCACGTCACAATGGAGGAGGAGATAATCAATGGACTCTCCACTCCCACATGCTGCACCAATCCACCACGATCAAACCTTGCTTCCGAAGGTTATCCAAAGTGAGAATCCTTCCAAGGGTAGCTGTCCACACAAAGAAACTAACTATGTGCAGGACTTTTAACCTTCCAAATACTCTTCCACGGGAAAGAATAGCTCCCCACCTCGTGCCTCTCCACAGGAGAAGGAATCACACCGAAGAAAGAACGTACCTCAAAAAGCTTCCTCTTTGAGGGGATCCACCAAATGCGATCCACCCCCCCATTTACTGTATGGAGCTGCGTGTGTGAAGACCATCCTGAATTTCGGCATCCAGCAAACCCAAAAAAGTATGATCTATGTCCATTTTGTTTTTATTTGAGGAAATGCTAAGTTCGTGGTCAATTAATGAAAGTTGCGAGCAGATCTGTTGGTTTTCAATTTCGTTTGGGGTCTGTTGTTTTCAATTTCTTCGAGTTTGATGAGCTTTGTTCGGTTAGTGGAGTGGAATATTATCTAGATTTGGGCATTCGTTTCAGGCGCACTTTGTGGACGGCGTTAGATTTGATTTGTGGTTGAAATGCTGTGTCGTCAGAAAATTTGGTTTTGGGGAGAAGAAAAAATAGTAGAGGGGATATGCGTGGAGAGTAAGAGTGTGAGAGAGAAGTTTTAAAAATGAATATAAAATTTTGAAAAATATATTTTAAGAAAGTAGAGAGTGTGGAATAGATAATCTGTTAAAATTTGTATTGAAAAGCTAGTAGCTAAAATAGAAAAAAAAAAAAAAAATGTTGAGTAGCAAAAATAACCACTATTCATTCAATAAGAAAAATAAAATGTTAAAGAAGCTGTTGGACACAAAAAAATAGCCCATAATAGTCAAATTTGGCTATTATGGGTCATTCGCCTATTCTGTTGGAGAAGCTCTAATATGTCACGTCAACTAAGGATATGTGCACAAAAAAGTTGCTATTCGCCTATTGATGCCATTGTGACATTTAAAAACAAAAACGAAATTTGGAACAGTTGAAGAACCAAAATCATACTATCACCTAATTACCATCTTTTAAAAGATAAAAGAAAAAGAAACCTTAAATCATCAAGTGGCTAGTAATTGAAATCTTTGATACCTAAATTGTTTGTCAAAAAAATGTTGGGACATAAGTAAAATACAGAAACAATTCAGTGTCACTTCATTTTGAAAGCAAAAGAATATTGAAATAGTGTGTTGCGTGTAGTAAAATCTTCTTTCAGCTAGCCCTATGCTAACATTTGAAGTTAGATCTCCAAGAACCAAAATAATTGAGTTAATGGAGTGACAAAAAATCCATTGACTAAAAGTTTTGGCACTTACAGTGTTTCTAACTGGACTCGATAAACATTGAATGGAATCCCCCCACACTGAGTGACAATTGCAGCATTCACTGGATCTGTAGAACTAAAACACGAAAACTTGGTAAATCACGCGCTAGGGCCCAACCATCATTATATTCTATAAGGGAAAACAATGTGTCTTTAGGATTTCTTAGGATCTGCAAAGAGGGTAAATTGACATACTTATCTACACAGGAATTGCAGATCCCTCCAAGCCCGAATTGCACAAGCTTGTCATTGAATTCGGTTATGCAGTCAGGGAAAAGTTCCAAAACATTAAGTTGTTTATGAATCACAAGTATAATAGATGGAAAAAAAAAAATTAGTTCCTTCGTAGAAAAATTATTATCAAAAGCACTGCACCATACCTGGCGCAACAATTTATAATTGTAAGGGTCATACGCAAAGTTTGTTAGATTAGCTGCAATTCTCTCTTTTGTTTCTATAAATAAAAGAATAATTGATTAATTACATGTTTCAGAGTTAAGGATATTCCCTCAAGTGAATTAATTGTAATTAATTTTTTTTTTTTTGATAAGTAAAGATATATTATCAAAGCGCAGAGGGGCGCAACACTAGTACACAGGGAGTATACAAGAAAGCGACTAAGAGGAAGAAAAAGAAGAAGAAAACATAAAAAGGAAATCAGGGAAGCTTATCACTAAGGGCGCTAGCCAGCCAGCGGTCCAAGTGAAAATGGTGTACAAGAAAAAGTGTAGAAGATCCTCAATATTCCTAGACGAGTCCTCGAAATATCTAGCATTTCTCTCGATCCAGATGCACCACATAAGGCAAAGAGGAACCATCTTTCACACAACAGCACTACGGGATTTGCCACCCTCCCACCAAGAAGCATACAAACCCCTGACACTCCCAGGCATCACCCAATACAAACTAAACCGAGAGAAAACAGCATTTCACAAGATACTCGCAACCCCACAATGAAGAAAGAGATGGTCAACTGACTCCCCATCCGATTCACACATGCAACAACAGTTGATCACAACAATACCTCTCTTCCGAACATTATCTAGGGTTAGAGTCTTCCTAAGCGCGGCCGTCCAAGCAAAAAAAGCCACTCTCGAAGGAACCTTGGTATACCATATGCTCTTCCAAGGGAAGGGGGAAGGATCTTTGGAAGCAAGGATTCTGAAATAAGATCTAACCTCAAATTTTCCTTTTCTTGAAGCGTTCCACCACATCCTATCCTCCTCTACCCCACACATCAAGTGTGAATACAAGAGAGAATAAAAAGAGGCCAAGACCTCCACTTCCCAATCATGAACCCTGCGAATGAAGGAAATATTCCATTGCACAGAGCCACTTAAACACTCCTTATTATCCGCAATAGACGCATCCTTATTGGTGGCAATATTGAAAAGTCCAAGAAAAGCATCCTTGAGAGACTTGTCACCACACCAGATATCCTTCCAAAATCTGCTATTGGACCCAAACCCAGGATCCAATCTAATGTGGCAATGAAGCGACCTCCACCCCTTGCTAATGAACTTCCGTAACCCCACCCCGTGCGAACCACTGGGGTCCCTGGATCACCAACCACCCTAAACCGCACCGTACTTTGCCACCAGAATCTTCCTCCACCAAACCTCTTTCTCATGAGCAAATCTCCACAACCATTTCCCCAACAAAGCTTTGTTCATCAAACGCAAATTCCGGATCCCTAAGCCTCCCTTTGAGATCGGAGAGCATACCTTGTTCCAACTAATCAGATGGAACTTAAACTCATCATTAATCCCACCCCATAAGAAATCACGTTGAATTTTCTCCATACGTTTCGCCACAGATGCAAGGATAGGAAATAGAGACAAAAAATAAGTGGGAAGATTGGATAAGGTGCTCTTAATGACAGTAACCCTCCCCCCTTTAGATAGATATAACCATTTCCATGGGGCCAGCCTTCTGGCATACTTCTCCAACATGTCCTCCCAACTGGCCTTAACCATAAACGGGGCCCCCAACGGGAGACCCAAATATTTCAAAGGCATGGAAGCTGATCCGCAACCAAGGATGCCTGCCAAAGTGCCCATATTGTTTATACTACCAACAGGGACCAAGACAGATTTAGCCAGATTCACCTTTAACGCTGAAACAGCTTCAAAGCAAACGAGTAATGCACCAATGTTTCTAACTTCATTAGGATCTGCTCCACAAAAAACCAAAGTGTCATCTGCAAAGAGAAGGTGAGAGACAATAACCTGATCCGACTCTCTGCTTCCCACAGAAAAACCCGAGATGAGACCCTTGTTTATCGAGGCCTTGATCAACCTGCTAAACGCCTCCATGACTAGAACAAACAAGAAAGGAGAAAGAGGGTCTCCTTGCCTCACACCCCATGAGCTATCAAAGAAACCGAAAGAGGATCCATTGATCAAAATCGAAAAACGCACAGTCGAAATGCAATGCTCAATCCACGAACACCATTTCTCTCCAAAACCGCATCTTCTTAAAACGTAAAGTAGAAACTTCCAATTCATATGATCATAAGCCTTTTTCATATCCAATTTGCATAACAAGCCAAGTTCCCCTGATCTGATTCGGCTGTCCAAGCATTCATTGGCAATAAGAATTGAGTCCAAAATTTGTCTACCTTTAACAAAGACATTCTGAGGCTTAGAGATGACTCTATCCATCACTTCCTTCATTCTATTGGCTAAGACCTTTGCAACAATCTTGTATGTCCCTCCCACAAGGCTAATCGGACAAAAATCCTTTATATCGGAAGCTCCATTGGTCTTCAGAATAAGAGAGATAAACGTAGCGTTGAGGCTTTTTTCAAATTTATCTCGCTCATGGAACTCCGCAAAAGCCGCCATGATGTCCTCCTTAATCACCCCCTAGCAATCTTGGAAAAACGCCATAGAAAAGCCATCCGGGCTTGGCGCCTTGTCCCTATTCATACCTTTCACCACCTCCCACACCTCCCTTTCCTCGAAAGGAGCTTCCAACCTAGAGGCCTCTCCAACATTCAACATATCAAAATCAAGATCATCTAGCCTCGGTCTCCAGCTGAGACTCTGAGAATAAGGTCTCGTAAAAATTAGTAATGTGATTGCTAATGACCCCTTGATCTGAAGTTGTGGAGCCCCCCACAGACAGAGACTCAATAGAATTATGTCTTCTGTTTGCATTAGCAATCTGGTGGAAAAATTTCGTACATTTATCTCCCTCTTTCAACCAACGAATTCTAGATTTTTGCCTCCAACTAATCTCCTCCTGTAAGAGAAGAGCCTCCAAATCTATGGCTAACAACCTCTTCCTCTCAATTTCATCAGCTGATAACCCTCTCTCTTCCTCCAGCCTATCTAGAGCCTTTATATCTTCCATGCGAGCCTTAATACGCCCTCCCACATTGCCAAATTCCTGGTCATTCCAACTCTTAATGTCCCTCTTAAGAGCTTGCAACTTTTTTGCCAGAATAAAACTCGGAGTACCATGAAAATTGTAAGACTCCCACTAGCTCCTTACTTTGTCCACAAAACCCTCCACTTTAAGCCACATATTCTCGAACTTGAAGGGTCTCTTACCTCCTAAGAAGCAACTACAATAAAGAATAATGGGCGCATGATCCGAACACACCCGAAGCAACCTCTTTTGTCGCATACTTGGGTAATGAGCTTCCCATTCCGGAGACTAGGAAACGATCTAGCCTTGACCAGGAATGGTTGTTAGACCAAGTAGAGACCCCCCCGACTAACGGGAAATCCATAGACCCTGCTCCGATATAAAATCTGCAAAATCCCTTATTGCGGATCGAGTAGCAGATATTCTTCACATCAGTGCCATTGCTCATAACCGATCTGTCCAATCAATATACCCCAATTATTTACAGGTTCTATCTATATGAAAAAGTACAGCTTTGGAGCTAGTAGTCAACTACAGAGTCAATAGGAACCCTTTAGACAATCAATAATCATATCTACTGCATCTAAAATCCCCTGAAATTGTTTTATCATTCTCATTTGACCATATAAAAATTTTTGGTTCACCTTAACACATACAAAAGCAAAAATTCCAGCCACAAATTAGCTAGGTTTAGTACTTAAAACTACACTGACATGGGTAAAGTTACAAATGTGGTGCCTGTTACGATTGAGCTCCTAAACGGAAAAACCATACAACTCAACAAAACTAGAAGACTAGACAGCCCCTTTATGCAGGCAATACGTCAGGTGAATCAAGAAAAGGAAGCATCCATTTGAGCTTCTTCACTCTTTAGAGGTAGGGAAAAGAATTTAACAGCATACACAAAAAGTATGGACGTCTCAATTCAAAGCTAAAATTCCAAAGGCAACCAACACTTGCAAATTAGATAAGCCAATTCATCTTAGCGCCGAGAAAACCCAGCTTAATTCCACCCTTGCAAAACCTCATTTCAAAACTAGATAAGCGCAACATCAATTAGACATGCCAATATCTACATACTAATCTAAAATCTATAGAAGATACCACAAACACTATATGAGAAGGAATTTTGCATATGATCAAGGTTAGAAAACTAGTCAACAAAGGAAAAAAATGAAAAGAACGCAATAGAATTTTGTCTACACAACTGGTTGCAAGAAATATGAAGGATTTTTCAACATGTGTTAATGCATGCGTGTAAAGATAATACATGAATAAAGCTCTCAGAAAAGAAACTAATAATTGGAAGGTAGAGTAGTGAAGGCTTTATGCACATGTAATAATAAGAACAATAACAAAGTTGTCATATGTAAGAGCAATCCTAGATATCTTAATGCTATGTGGAAGAAATGTTTTCCAGGAAGTTATTTCAGATTTGAACCCGACAGGAATTTGCTTTAGTGAACTGTTCTTGTTTTTATTTTACTTTTTCACGCATTTTCGTTGATAAATCTTGAATCCTAGTGTTTGTCTTTGCTCAAATGCCGCTGCTGTTGGGGTTTTAAATTCCAAAAGACAATATGAAGTGCTTTCATATCCATTTGGGCCAGACAAAATTATATAACTAAAATGTTGCATCACACGCATTGATACAATTTCTGGGACTAAAATTCATCAACTTTTTGATACAATTGCTGAATTGTTTACACTTTATATGTGCACTTAGACACTGAACAACTTCGAACATTAGGATTGGACTGGCTCAAAAGGAAGAACTATATTAACATTTAAAATCACTTATATTTGGGTAAAAAAGGAAGAACCATATTAACATTTGCTTTGACACAGCCGAGGCCCTCATAACACACAAACCATTCCCAAAATCCAATTTACAGCAAGCAATTTAGCAGGAACAATTTACGCAGCATGTAGATACATGACAGTCCAATAAAATCAGTCCATCTACTTTATCCAAATACCGAAATTACAGCCAATAGTAAGAGGACTAGCAGCAGCTTCCCTTTGATTTTTCGTAAGTTTAGTGAATAAAACTCTTTTTGATTCCCCATAAAAATATATTTTGCAATAGATCCCCTTACGTTTCTCAATACCATTAAAATATTATTTCTTTACAGAATACAAGTTTCCTACCTACCATCACTTTTTTTCACAAAATCCCCAATTAAATACACAAAGATGAAAGATGAGAGAGGAAAGAGAAATGTTTATATTAAAATAATGTATAGGGAACCACTTTTGGTTCCCTATACATTGGTAAACACTGTAGCAACCCTTGAAGGATGGTTAAATGTAGAGAATCTGATGTGATTAGGTTTTTGTGGTTTTTTTTTTTTAAATTTTTCTTAAACATAAGGAAGGGAATGGCATATAGGGCATCTGTTGCTAGTGCCCTAACCACTAAATCTTTGAAAACACCATAGTTTATGATATCCTAATGACTAGCAAGAGAACATTAATGTTTGTAAAACAAGGTAGCCAGAAGCCTTTTTGAAGTGAAATTTCAAATTTTCAATGTAAACTCTGAATAAATGTTATCATTAATAAACCAAAATACTTTTAGGCATTGGATTTTATGGAAATAGGGATAGACTGAAAAAAACATTGATTATCAGGTTCTAATGTGCTGTCATTTTTTTATGAAATCAAAGAGCTCAATTTTATGTCCACTGATCCCATCAACCATACTTTAAGTACCAAAACCTCTTCAAGAGTAAATTGCTATGAAGTAGCTAGAAAAAAAATATCAATATATATGTAAACGAAACACTAAACTTATCGGGTGGTGAAAAGATAATTCCTCATGATAATTAAAATAAAGATGGTGTGAAGAACCCTCGTACAACTGCTTATTTAACCATAAAAATCTCTCACAATCGCTCCAAAAAAAAATACGGGTTAAATGTAAGTGTATAAATATTTGAGAAAGACATCTTTGACAAGAATAATCATAAAATATTATCTCAGCACATATATGCTGCTTGAAACACAATTGGAACAGATATAGAAAGATGGGCCCTCAAGCCTTGTCAACAATTGTTCTATTCTTCAAATTCATTTCCTCCCTTGACAGAAACTAGGGTCTCCATGTAAGTAACCAACTGCATCTCCTTCGAGTCACTATGTCCATGAATTTGGAGATCAGTTATTTGTTGGGTAGAGGGGTCATACAAGAACAGTTGTCCGCTATCAATTTTAGTCAAGAACATGGTGTCATTCTTCCAAAATCCTAATGGTTGGTGAATTCTTGCAATCGATGGTCCAATAGTAAAAAGCCTATTCCAGGAGTCCTTAACACCAACTTTAAGTAACAACCATATATCAAATCCAATCTCCCTCCAATTGTCATCAACCGGCTTGAAAGCAACCATGGCTATCGATTCATTCAACACCAAAAGGGCTTGCCCATTAACATTATCTGGAAGTGGTGTTTTTAGGAATACCTCATTGCTCATGTCAAATGACAAAACAAATAAGTCCCGTTGATTAACATAATCAACATATGCCAGCCAAGAACCCATCCCAGTGATGTATGTCATCGGAACATGCTCCACAATAAAACACTGGGGTCGAATCGGTGCTTAAGCTGTATACCTCTTTTTGGTATATGATTTCTTTAACGTCCTTCGTAAAATAGCTGTCGAAATTGGATTCATACATACTTACAAAGTTGATTATCTTGTAGTCATTAGTTTTGGCATCAAAACCAAATCCCATACCTTGAATATGGGTGCAATAGCCAGCGGGGGCGAAGATGGGCAGGTTTGATTCGGGAACAACCTTTGTTTCTCTAGTTGTAGGGTTCCATATAACAACCTTCAATTTATCGTAAGCGTGGATACAAACGAGACCATTGCAAGAACCCACCACAGAAATACTAAACACCTCGCTAAACTCGACAAACTCCTCGCCGTTCCTAAAATACTGTGGATGTACAGGTTGTGTAAGCGGGGTAAGGGGGGTTATTTGAAGTCCTTCATAAGAAATCCTGGATACAACATAATCGTCCATTGTTTTGTTGCTCGTTTTAAGGAGAAGGTGGGTGTTGCTGTTCTTGTTGTGTAGGAGGTGTTTTCTTACGAAGTTTTGGTGTGTGATGAGAGCGTACCAGGATTTGCAGACGCACTTGAAACGCAAGAGAGAGACGACCGGAAGCCATAGCAGAATCTGCGTCACCAAGTCTTCAGGCAATTCGTTGGCCATTGGTTTCTCTGTTGCTTTAGGGTTAGAGAATAAGAACGCCAAGCCGCAGGGTTAGGTTTTTATTTTCGAATATTTATTCTTATCAATTTATTTATTTATTTATTTTTTTCCCTTTTCGGTTTCTTGTTTGGCGAATAGCTGTAATATTAATATCGTGGTAGGTAATACGAATTATAAATATTAAGGGCCCGTTTGGGAGTGCGATTTCAATAAGTGCGATTTTAAAAATTGCGTTTTTAAAATTGCTACTTTTTAAAATCGCACAGGCGTTTGGTAAAACATACTAAAAAGTATTTTTTTTTTTATCAATTGAGTGTTTGGATAACATTAGCATATAATTACGGTTTCATGACCAAATTACCAATAATGATGAACAAGATAGAGAGGATGAAGGAAAAAAAAAAAAAAAAAAGAGAAAATAAGGGTTTTAATATATTTTAGGTGGGTATTCTTGGTATTTTTCTCATTCCCGTTCTAAAAAAAGTAACTATTGCGCCAAATATCTTTTTAATAGAAATCGTGATTTTGTTTTAAATTCGCACTTTTTCAAATAAGCATCATCTAATCAACTTATGGAAATCGCAGATTTTTTTGCGATTTTAAAATTTGCGTTTTTAAAATCGCAATCCCAAACACCCTAAAGTTGCGATTTGGTTTAAAATCGCAGATTATTTTTTTTAAAATGCACTCCCAAACGCACCCTAAATAATTATATTTTGCTGGAAAATTATATAGACATGACAACCGGATTGTATATGGTAAGGGTAATATCATAAATTAGGCAACTACATTATTAGGGAAAATTACAGTTTATCCTCTCAAAGTTGACAGCGTTTTTCAATTTAAATACCAAAGTTTCAATTTTTACAATCCACCCCTCAAAGTTTCAAATTTTTGCAATTTGACCAATTGTATCAAAAACTTCCCATATTGCCCCTAATTTTTATTTTTTTATTTTTCATAAAATTATTTTTTTTAAAAAAAATCGGGGTGGTTGTAGCTACTCTTTGCCCATCTTGCCATTTTTGCACTCCCAATTTTTTTTTTCATAAAAAAAAAAAAAAAAAATCAGGAGCAATATGAGAATTTTGGGATAATATTGGCCGAATTGAAAAAAATTGAAACTTTGTGGGGGTGGATTGCAAAAATTGAAACTTTGATGTTTGAATTGAAAAACGCTGTTAATTTTGGGAGGTAAACTGTAATTTTCCCACATTATTATTAGATATTTATTTCTATTTTCCCAATTTACCATAATTAGGTTATATATTTAAAGAGATATGTGAGATATATTCAACAAAAGTATATACCGTGTGTATATTCGCATTTTTTATTCTTAAATTTTCTACAATTTGATCAATTTCTCAAAGTATTTTAGGTGGGGAACCACTACATATCATTTGCTCTTCAACTTATTAACTAAATTATTAAAACAATTCTAGATTTAGAGCCTAATTATGAGAAATTATCCAAAATCATATTTGAAAAGAAAAAAAGATAAAAAAGACTTATCTTCAAAGAAATTACAATTTAATATAATTTGTTTTTGTTTTGGGAGGTAAACGAATTGTAAGTTGTTTTTTGTTTTGAGAGCGAATCAAAATAAATAAAATTACTTCAAAAAAATATATCCATTTGTGTGTTGCATTTTTATTTTGAGAAAAAAATAAGTTATTTCATTTCTTTAATGAGACCAAAAAACATTTCATTTTTTTTAACCCTTAGATATAATAGACAGTCAGATTTAATAATTTGAAAAACTCGAATTCTCTAAAAATTTGAGGGGATCCAAATCCTTGTTTTGGCGTTCACTAGGATGAGGGCTGGTGAGAGTTGAGCAGCTTGTGGTGTAGCAAATAAAAAATGAAACTATTCTCTGCTTATCTTCTTCTTTTTATAATGAAAGACAATTTATTATAAAAAATTGTCATAATAGATTTCATACATTTCATCCCATTTCACGTTTTCAATCATCCTTTTTTTTTTTCTTCATAATCCATAAACAGATTAGTGTTCTGTTATAAAAAAAATAATAATAATAATAAAAAATTAAAAATTAAAAAAAGAAAAGAAAAGAAAAGAAAAACAGATTAGTGTTCTGTTAAAAAACACAAGTAAAGCAAGATCAAGAGTCAAGACATTCTGCATGAGCTCGCATATCAAGTTGACAGTAAATTAAAATCAACAGCCAATTTCAATCAAAGAGCCGACATGATATGATAGGGATCGGGGCCGAAGGACTAGAATACCTAATCCCAAGTATACGGATTAGCTCGATCTTCTTCAGCTAGCTAGGAGAGTAAAGGATAAAGGGATAAGTCAATAAAGTTATTTATGATTATCATGTTAGTAAGTCGTTTATGTCATTTACTTAACCTTGCTCTTATGATCGATTGGTATCAAAAACTTTTCCCAATCCTGACCAAGTTTTTTTCAAAGACATTGCTCCAATATTTTGAAAAGTTTTCTATCCAAATTTCATCAAATTAGTAGAAGATATTAGATAAATCAACACTAGGGACTTTATTTTTCCATTAAAAGGCCAAACATACAGCCAAGTATCTACAAAAGAAGTAACAAGACAATTTAGAAACGACTGAAATAAATATAGGAGTATTAATACCTTGAAAGCTACATGAGACTTGCAGGTGTTTTTAAGACCTGCGTACTAGGCTCATCTTTGTGTGGAAATGAGTTGAATAGATCAGGTGGCAAAAAACTCTTCATGTGGAAAAGAGTTGATTGGACTTTGGAGCATTGTTGTTCAGCTGTGGCCACCGTCTATAACGATGAAGTAGGAAGGGCCTCAAGAGCACTTGATTTCGCAGTATTGCACAATGCGGGAGGCGGGGCAGGAATAAGAGTAGTCATATGCCAATCCAGACAATCCTTGAACACAGAACCTGGTTACAAAAACCAGGTATATTCCCATTAGACTAAATTCTGTCTTTTTTTTTTTGATAAATAATCAAGAATATCCTTGAAAAGCGCAGAGGAGCGCAACCTAAGTACACATGAAGTATACAAAGATACCCCTTAGCTTTAAAGATAAAAGGGAAAAATATAAAAAAAAACCCCTCAAACTATTAGCCGTTTTCGATTTGGTTCCGTGATGTTTCAAAACTGATAAAGTAGCTCCTCAAACTACCAAAATTTTGCATTTTGGCCACTCCGTTAGTCAAAACCGTTAGTCTGGACGGAAACTGCAAAACGACGCCGTTTTATTAGGGGTAAGTTACGAAAATGCCCTTGTATGATTTTTATTTTTATTTATTTTTTTTAAAGCAGGAGCAAAACGACGCTGTTTTGCGCAGGGTTAGGGAACCCTAAGCAAAACAGCGCCATTTTTGCTTAGGGTAATAGTTGTATATATTTGTTTAGGTCTTCGTCGTCTCCTTCACAGCGCCCATCGTCGCCTTCCCTTCACGCAGCCCCCCGCACGGTGCCGCCCGATCGTCGCCTTCCTTTCACCCAGCCCCCCGCACGGTGCCGTCTGCCCTGTCGTCGCCTTCACGCAACCCCTGCACACTGCCGTCTCGCAGCCCCCGCACGCTGGCGTTTGGCCGATCGTCTCCCT
Source organism: Corylus avellana (assembly GCF_901000735.1). Lineage (NCBI taxonomy): Eukaryota > Viridiplantae > Streptophyta > Magnoliopsida > Fagales > Betulaceae > Corylus > Corylus avellana. Next base: position 43,002,559 of record NC_081542.1, on the reverse strand, counting down.
CACGCAGCTGGTCCCGTCTCGTCGTCAACGATGGAGAAGTTCGCCAGCGAAGATGATGCGAATGGCTGTGTACTATCATTGGGAAGTTCACCGGCGAAGTGTACCTCTGCGTGTACGAAATGCCTATGCGGAATTGAATCACGAGTGATGACTTCTCGCACGCAGAAAAATCTTGGTAGAAGGTTTATTGGATGCTGTAAATACAAGGTTCGAATTTAGGTTTTAAAAATGAGGGGTTTTCAATTTCTTTCTTTCTTTCTTTCTGCTTTTCTCCATTTGATTCAATTATGTACAATGATTGCTGGTTTGGATTTGTGGGTCTCTTCTAAGAGATGTGTTCCATGTTGTGTAGCCAATGTTTTTTTGTGGGTTCCATTTGTGGGTCTCTGCTTTTTTGTGGGTTCCATTTGATGTTTTTATGATGACTACTTATATTAGATGTTTGTCATTTGATTCTGTGATGAGAATAGAAGACTTAGGCCTCCAATATTGTTTGAGTAGGTAAGCTGCTAAAAAATGAAGGAAAGAAAAAAAAAGAAGAAGATATTTGATGAACATATTCATCTACTTTTGAAATGCAGGACCCTATTTTCTGAGACCCATTCATCACTTTGTATCCCAGTAGCATATTCACTTTGTATCACATTCATCACTTTGTAACCCAATAGCATAAGTTTAATTATTATCCTCTTTTGCCTTATTAATTTGGTTAATTGCTTCTTGAAGTTTAATGACATTGTTTTTATGTACATGATGAAAACGTATGTCAATCTATTCCCACTAATAATCATAATAATAATTACATGGTATATATTCACATTCCATACGACTGTTTTAGCTCTCTCTTAGAGCAGACAACAATTATTTATTTATTTATTTTTCTAAGCAAATAAAGATAATGTTAATTACAAAGGTGGGTCTTTAGACTTTTTTTTTTAAATTTTTTATTAGACTTAGGCATGTCCATTACCAAATAAGGCCGGCCTTGTTTGACAAAGTTTTTGGGTCTCTTCCATTGGAGTATTGGAAAATTGAAGGAAAACCATGTATATAGATGTAACTGTTTCACACTCCAGAAATAGAAATAATTTGAAAGCTCAGAAGGTCTCCGTTTGTTGTTGTCTTTTTTGTCTTCTTTTCTTTTTGACTCTCTGAAATCAAATAACATTGAAGAACTCCCTTGTGAATTATATTACACTCTGTTTGTGAATTGATTAGTAATTCTCATTTATGAAATATGCAGAACGAAGGTGATCGTGGTTGTGATTATTTTATATGGGTTGACGAAGAAGCTATGCTCCCTATGTCACAGTTTGATGCCCAAATAGTTGATCAAAAGAAAGGTTTTGAAACTGCACTGGCGAAGTTGACGTTGCAGATTGCTGCTGAAAAGTGCAAAAATAATAGCATCGAAAAAAACTTAAGGATGTCATTGGCCACTTGTTTGATATTAGCTTTTTTGTTGTTGTCTTGTTTTGTTAATGATAGGGAGAAACGTCATTGCACTGTTAGTAGGGCAATGTTGTCGTGAGAGGGAGAAACCTATGTAGTTTAAGGACTATTATTTAGTGGATTGTATTAAAGTGCGAAACCTATGTGTTAGTAGGTATATGTTTGAGATGTTTCAATTTCCTGATATGACAATTTGATGAGTTTCAATTGTTTGTACATTTACCTATTCCAACCGAATTGCATTGCTTGTGTTCTATAAAGCAGTGTTTACACCTAGTCCTAGTGTAATTGGTGTTTTCCCTGTGCAATTGTAGTTAAGAGTCTATTCATGATACAATTTGATAAGTTCAATTTTCTATCACAAATTACAATGGTTTTATACACAAGGTAAATGTGTCTAAACAAAAACCAAATATATATTACACATCCAAAATCACCAAATTGTAACGGCTACAAGGTAAATGTGTCTACCATTACCCATATACATATTACACATCCAAAATGACAAAATTGTAGCATTAACCATATATATATATACACATCCACAATGATCAATTATCTCTATAGTAATCCGTTTCCTAGGAGTCTAATATTTTTGCCAATCTGGCTTCTTCCTTTTTCTCTTGTTAGCCTCCATGACTGCAATTGCCTTCTTCACAGTTTGTACAATAGTTTTACCTCTTCTGGCAAGCGCTGATGTACATGCAGTAGTACGCCCCAACTGTTGTTGAGAAGGCTGAGAAGATCCGCTTGGTTGAGCAGACCCTTCTAGTTGTGATGTTATATATATATATATATATATGTCACATCATAACATTTTGGGGGAAATAAAAAATACTTCAAAACTAAACATATTGACAAACATACTCAATTTTTAATATTTTCTTATCATACTAAAAGTTCATTATAAAATCAAACTTACATGCACTTGCTATGTATACCTAACTTCTCATGGAAAAACGCATATTAATAAGCAAATTAAAACCTAACTTTTTTGCTTCTTTTTTTTTTTTTTGGCTAAAAAAAAAAAAAACACCCTAACTTTTTTGTTTTGTTCTGCTTTTTGGAGGCTTTATCTAGTATGTACATTTTATTTTTCATCCCACACACATCATTATAATTAATTATGAGGATAGATACGTGAGTGAACTAAATGTCAATAAGAAGGACCAAACCCAACACTTGATGAATGAAATTTGAAAATCATAAATTGAAATAAGTAGAAGCCAAGCACCTCGGGATTCCTTACTCACTACTTGGTTGTTTTCTCATGGCAATATGGAAGGTATTGTTACAATACAAGTCAAAGTTTCACTTAATAGGACTTAAAAATCCCATTGATTGGATTTATTTATTCATTTTATTATAATATATATATTTTTTTTAAGGAATTGGGCAGAATTTGATTAATAAGGCAATATAGGCACATCACTCAACAAAAATAATATCACAAATATACTGAAAAACTTCGTCAAGAAAAACATGTTCATCCCTAAAAGATTTAACCATTATCTTCATTCATACTCCTATTACAGTCTAAACAAAAAAATCCAACCAATCAATGTGTCAAATGAATTGATAGAGTAGATTATCGATTGTTCTAAACATAATAATATCATTTAATTAACATAATTCTTCAAATTAAATTGAAGTGTATAATAATTTAACAAAAGAAACACTTAGTGTATGAAGTACTCACATTAACACTAGCATTCCACTGAGATTGTGCAGACTGTGTATGAGGAGGTCCATACAACCTTACGGTATTGACAGTACCCTGAAACTATGTAACATTTCACAATATTAAATAATTGAAATAACATTTTATTACGTCATCCAAAAGTAAAATGAACCACAATGAAATAATATTATAAACAGTTTGCTCACAGTAGCATTGCCCTGAGACTGTGGTGTTTGATGTTGAGAAGGCCCATATAATCTGACGGTGTGGACTGTACCCTGAAACTGACCTCTACCTCCACTCCTAGTCATTGGTCCACTAATATGCAGTCCAGTAGGCCCTCCCCTAGTCGTCTGTACACCTCTTTGTATTCCAGTAGGCCCTCCCCTAGTCCTCTGTACTCCTCTTTGTATTCCAGTAGGCCCTCCCCTAGTTCTTGGTCCATCTCTTTGCAGTCTAGTAGACCCTTTTGAGGTAGGTTGAAACTGACCTCTACCTCCCTTACCCCTACCCCTAGTACTCCCTCTACCTCTAGAAGATGCATCAATATCTTGCGAAATCTGCAAATATGATGTAAACTTGGTAAATCAAATGTAATGAACTAATTGCAATGAGTAATGACATTTAAACAGTTTATCACTTACTGTTTCAGCATCAATGGTTGGTTGGGGAGTTAGGGTTCGACCATGTAAACTTCGACCACTATCATCTTGTACATATGATAATAAACTTGTCAAATATTAACATAATACAATATATAATGAACAGGCGAAAAAAATAACAAAAATTAAAAATATATGTAGTAACTCACCTCATGTTGTCTTGCACTACTGCTTCCTCTCCTGTAATTCACTGCCTCTGTTCTGTTCCGTGGACATGTTCTGCTATTGTGTCCAATCCCTCTGCATTTGTCGCATCTCATCCTTACTCTACCCTTCCTCATACGGTATTGATTAACCGACTCTTCTTGACCCCTTGTCCTCACTTTTCTGGGCCTCCCTCATTATATTTTACTTATAGGGGGTCCACTTTGTCGTAGTTAGTCTTTACCCATTGGTCATCTTCAAGCGTTGGATACACAATGTCATCATAGGCATTTTTATACATCTCAATAGTATACCAATCATCTACGTAATCCTCGGGGTTTGTATTAAAAAACCAAATTGTAGACATTGCATGTGTACATGGGATTCCTGTCATGTCCCACTGTCTACAGCCACAAGTTTTCCTTAACAAATTCACAACATATTGTTTATTATTGTGGGTTACTTCGTATAACCCAGCCCCATCATATGTGTTGTAGCAATGCCCAGCAACCTGTCCAATTTCATCCAATTGGCAACAACCCTTGGACATAGCCTACTAGTCATGGTGTGGATGCCATCCCTCTTCGTTTGATATCTTTTCATCAACTTTTTCCTTATGAATTCCAGCATGGATATGATCTGTAGCGTCCCAGATTTTTAAAGTCTTATTTTAGAGATATTTATTTGATAATATATTATTCATATTAGGTAATGATATTTATTCTTGAGGAATTGATTAGATCATATGAATATTATAGGAATGAATATTGATTTGAGGTTATTATATTATGATGTTGATTTTATATGAGAGATTATATCTTGATTATTTTATTGGGAGATTTAAGAGATTTGATAATTGATGATTGATTAACATAATTGAGAGTATGATTGTAATAATTGGTGATTGATTTAATGAGATTTTATCAGTTGAGGAAATCGTGGGATTATTAATGGAAATTAGGTATTGGAGATCTTATTGGTTTATTTTAATGAATTTGAGTGATTGGCCTAAACCACTGTCTCGCCAACTTTCCCTAGCACCACTAAGTATTCTTTCAATTTTATTATTTCTCTTGCTTTCCCACTATACCGACAATGCTTCTCCCTTCTTTGTTTCTTTACTTATTTATTCTCATCCCTTTGAACCAAAGCAAACGAGTGAGGTAGACTTGAGAGAATGAGAGTTTGGGCGAGAGAGAGAAAAAGAGTTAGTGAATGGGAAATTTCTGGATAAGGATCAATTGCAGCAGAATGAGTTTCAACAAATAATTACCTTTAATGATTCATTCCTACAATCACAGTAAGTATTCTTACTTACTGAGTATGATATTGATATCCAATAATACGGATTCTTGTGGTTTTATAACTTGTTTGTCATTTTGATATATATGATTCAACAATGATTTATATTGTCGGAAATCAATTGACTCACTACTTCACAGTTTTTGTAGTGCTTGCAGGATTAGAAAATCAAGGTAATTATGCAGTTGTGATTAGAGATTCATATTGAGATGTACAGAGATTCCAAGTTGGTTAAGTTTTGTCTAGAGTTTAGATTGTCGAATAGATTTGTATAAATGCCTTATACGACATAGCTTTGGGTATTTTTGTATAAAGAAAAGTATTTTAACAGTATTGTTTTGTATTCAAAATTTCAGTTTTTCCGCTATATGAAATTATTTCAGCGTAACATTCGAATATATTTACAAGATAAAAGAAGAAAAATATCGGGATGTTACATGATCGGCAGGCCACGCGCATTCAGGATGTAAGCATTGAAGCACTCACAGAGGTTGTTGACAAGTAGATCACACCTCGGGAATGTATTGAACCAAGCCTTGGACCATAAGCTTGGGTCAACATTTGACAAGTAGTTGTATGCATCCTCGCTTATATGCTTCAATTCATCCATTTCCTTATGGAATTCAGCTTCAGTGTATGCTGCAGCCGCAACCCATAACTTGTCTTTCAATGCAAGACCATGATGCCCTAGGTCTCTGTAGTTGGCATACAATTGCCTCACATAGAACCGATGATCACCCCCGAATAGCACCACGTCAAACGCTGGTTGTAGCCCCTACAACCACAATGAATAATAAACAACACTTAGTTATCTTTTGATGAAAACAATGAAAAACAAAAAAGAAATAAACATAATGAACTTATAATATAGTTACCTTTTGACGATCAGAAATAAATGTCCATCCTTGTTCAGGGGGGTGCCAAGATCTGAGACCAAAGTTTCAAGAAATCATATCCAACTGTCTTTGGTTTCTGCCTTAACAACTGCAAGAGCCACTGGGTACATGTTATTATTGCCATCCCTCGAAATGGCCGACAAAAGCTGTCCCTTATAAGTCCCTTTTAAAAAGCACCCATCTAACCCAATGATAGGCCTATAACCAGCTCGAAAACCTCTCTTCATGCCAGTCAATAAGAAATACAATCTTTGGAAACATGCTGGGTGGTCAGGTAAAGGTCTATCAACCTTCATCATCACACAACTACCCCAATTCGTTTGTCTAATGGTTTCACAATAATCCGTAAGCTTATTGTATTGCAGCTTTACTTTGCCCTGCAGCATTTCCTTTGGAATTCTCCTAGCCCTATACAATTGGCAATTATTAACATCAACACCCCATTTGTCTTTCACTTCCCCAAGAATTGCCTTCAGCGGCATGTTAGGTTACACTCTAAACTTGTCAATAAGTTTATCAGCAATCCATCCAGATTTCACAGTCGAATTCCTATGCTGCCTTGTACAAGTGTGCTTGTCTTGTATCGATCTAATTTCAAATGACTCTTGATCCTTGCATTTACGACCGTAAACCCGATACCAACAACCTGGATCCCTGCATACGACAATAAATTTGGCTAGGTAATTTTTTTAAAACCTTATATCCTTCTTCTTCTTCAAATTGTTCTCCCTAATTGCTTTTCTAAAGACTTTGATTGAGGGAAACATCTGCCCATTACTCAACTGTGGATTCGACATGTCAGTTTGTTGAAACTCTGTTCGCCTAGTTACACATCTGGAAACAGATGAAACCTCATTCTCCTCGTCACTTATAGGAGGGGATACAAGAATGTCACTTCGGGCCATGTCAGAGTTTGCATCATCATCATCAACCTCATCACCATAGCACTGACTCCTTCCACTATCTTTTTTAGCTCCCCTTGCGTTTGCATTTTCATTATCATCCTCCGCCGCCTCATCACTCTCCCCCTCCTCATCATTACCCTCATCCCCATCCTCACCCTCATTACCCTCCCCATCACCCTCCTCATTACCCTCAACATCACTCTCCTCAACAATTCCTCATGTCGTGGATGGCCCACGTAGGTTGTTATCTTCATCAAACAAGTCTGGTTCGAATACTTCTTCCTAGGAAGGATCATCTCGATCAATCCTACTATTTTCACTATATTCACCATCATCATCATCATTATCGTATTCACATTCATCATCATTAACTGCAGGCTCATCAAATGAAACAAGGTATAACTCAATAACCAGTACCCCTTTATGTGCAGCAACCATTTCCAAAACATTATGATCTGATGAAATTAATTTCAAACCACCTTGAAAAGTACAACCTGGTTCTAAGTAATACACCAGATCCCTTGACTTGTATCCATAGTTTTTTACTATACCCTCAATCTAAAAAAATGACAACTTGTCCTCGTCATACGTCTTATCATGCACATCTACCTCACCCCCCACATATGTGCACGTAAACCCTCTATTAATTTTACCACTGTAATACACCTCAAACACAAGCTCTCGTATAGTCATCCTAAACAATAAAAGAATTAAAGAAAATTAACAACTCAATAAAATATTTAAAAATAAATAAATTTCATGCTTACGTAAATATCAACTACTATTAAGTACAATTTAACTTTAACTAATTAATTAAAGTCACTTCACAGGAAAAATAAAAATAATAATTAACATTAAATTGTACAAGGCATGCAATCTAAAGTAAGGAAGCATCTCGAAAATAAATCTAGACAATATATGATCATTAATTATGTACACCCAATTCTAAAGGCACATGCAGCTTTATGTGATCATATGAGTATTTTATATGGCCACGTCGCCCATTGCGGATGGAGGTTGGAAATAGCGATGGGATGTAGGGTTACTCGACACTATAAATTAATTATCATGATTTTATATGTGCGATAAAAAAATAAATCAAGAATATATATTTACGTTACTAGAGTAAAAATGAAGTAAGTGCTATACATTTTTTTTTCCAAGCTAACTTTATTTATGTTACAAAGTGACCACACAATTTTGTAACTTTAACTGTTTTTTTTTTTCAATAAATAAATATGAAAGCTTCCATTACAAAAATAAAAAAATAAAAAAATTATCATTCTTGTCAATTTCGACATTCTCAAACACGTGCAGCATACAAGTAGCAACAAAATATCACGAAAGTGAGACATATTCGTATTTCTATCCTCTCCCATGCATGCATGATGCATATAATTAAGGAGAGATAAAGTGAAAAGAAAAAAGAAAAAGAAAAAGAAAAAGAAGAGAAGAAAATGGTAATATTTGAATATTCAAACTCTCACATCGTAAGGGAGAAAAACATTTATATTTGGATATCACTTTTGGAGCTAGTCAAGCATGGCTGGAGGATGCAACTAATTCGTCGACATTTGTGTTTTGTGTTTTTTAATGACATTTTCACTTTCTTTTAACTTATTCCAACATTTTTACGAAAGAGTGGTTCTAATGGGTACCAGCAAGCAGGTTTTTTAATTCAATATTTACAGAAGATGTTCGGATCATTTTTCCCATCATTTTTTATAAGGAAAAAAAAAAAAACAAAACAAAAGCATTTTATGTCCGAATTTTACTGTTAGAACAACAACTAGCCGACATCTAATGATTTTTTTCGTGCCAAAATATATAAAACTTCTAAGGTTCTTTGTTAATGCCTACTTTCTATTGGAGTTCATTTAAGATTTTGCAAGCCAAAGATGTGTTTTTAAATAAAATAGTTGAAAGTTCCTCATTTGGGAGTGCATTTTAAATAAAATGGTGATATGTAGCATACAAAAAAAAAAATTCGACACCCAAGCCATAGGTTGAAAGAAGTAGGGTGGGTGCTGTACATTTGGACAATTTCATTTCTTTTTTGTTAATTTTCGGTCACCTTATGATGTATTGCTTGTCATGGTTTGTTTATATTTTTCTTCTTTCTTTTCTTTTACAGCAGACAACAAAGGGGACCACAGATGGTATGCATTACAACAAGGGGGACCACAGAATAAAGGGAAGGCAAAATGCAAAATTTTAAACCAACCCATCCGACAATAAGCAGACAATATACACAGCAACCAATAACTTTCAATTTTTAACCAAAAAAATTAAATTAAAAACCAACGGGTCTGCAGACAAGGAAAAAATATACAAACAAAAATCTTCTAAATATAGGGACCCATATCACTTTCGGACACTATAAAGCCAATTTTCCTTCACACTAAATCAGAACATCAATACATCTACAAAACAACCAAACCTATTCTCCACAAACCCTTAAAAATAGGAACAACTCAATTGGGAAAGTGGGCTACCTTCAGTGGCCGCTCGGCTGGATGGACAATGGGTTTTACGGGACGGAAGGTTTTGCGGGTTTTGAGGTT
>NC_081542.1:42981212-42992853 GCF_901000735.1 Corylus avellana | reverse complement strand
CCTTACCCGCAACCTTCCTTCTATAATAACTCAGAGCCTTGTTGGGTCCAGCTCCCACAACAAAGGCCTTCTCCTTTATCAGGCCAGCTGTAGGATTGGGTTGGGCCATGGCCTGATTTTGAGTCTGACCACTTGACTGATCTTGGGCCACCTGGGTTTTAGGCCCAAAGGATCCAAACCCACAACTACAAGAGCAGCGTGCGTTAAATCCTTTGAGACAAATCCTAATGTCCTCTTGTATCTTCAACAGTGATCTCTTCAGCTTTTCCTTCTCCCTTGCACACACGCAACCCTGACCAGACGATCCTGAAGTATGGTCTTCGCAGATTTGCTCCTCGTAACTTGAAGATTTCTTCTGCTGTACCTCACAGCTGGCACAACTATTCACCTCGTACCTAATCGCCAGACCCTTTGCCAGAACAGCCTCCTGAACTTCATGACCAGCTTTAACATGGCAATCAGCAAGCAAGGATTTCCCAAACGAATTACTAGTCCCAGCTCCTAACAGCCATTTAGGAACTCTTGCAATCGGTTCTGCAAAGGACCCAAACGGCTTCTCTACCTGTTTCGATGATGAGAGCAATACATCTGAAAAGCTTCTTCTTTGTTTCCCTGCCGCTGCCTTCCTTGCATCCCCAACAAAAGGTTGAACAAAATCAATAGCAATGCGCAGTTTCGACTGAAGCTGATCCCAACCCTTCCTATGCCTACCCTCTGGCACCATAACTCTACCTCTCCTATCTCTACCATCATACTCCTCTAAAACCAGAAAACTCCCATGCCTATTGAAGCATTTCTGAGCTATGGCACGTGGGAAACTACGACTAGATCCATCCCTAAAGACCCTTGCCCTGCAGCATTTCCTTTGGAATTCTCCTAGCCCTATACAATTGGCAATTATTAACATCAACACCCCATTTGTCTTTCACTTCCCCAAGAATTGCCTTCAGCGGCATGTTAGGTTGCACTCTAAACTTGTCAATAAGTTTATCAGCAATCCATCCAGATTTCACAGTCGAATTCCTATGCTGCCTTGTACAAGTGTGCTTGTCTTGTATCGATCTAATTTCAAATGACTCTTGATCCTTGCATTTACGACCGTAAACCCGATACCAACAACCTGGATCCCTGCATACGACAATAAATTTGGCTAAGTAATTTTTTAAAAACCTTATATCCTTCTTCTTCTTCAAATTGTTCTCCCTAATTGCTTTTCTAAAGACTTTGATTGAGGGAAACATCTGCCCATTACTCAACTGTGGATTCGACATGTCAGTTTGTTGAAACTCTGTTCGCCTAGTTACACATCTGGAAACAGATGAAACCTCATTCTCCTCGTCACTTATAGGAGGGGATACAAGAATGTCACTTCGGGCCATGTCAGAGTTTGCATCATCATCATCAACCTCATCACCATAGCACTGACTCCTTCCACTATCTTTTTTAGCTCCCCTTGCGTTTGCATTTTCATTATCATCCTCCGCCGCCTCATCACTCTCCCCCTCCTCATCATTACCCTCATCCCCATCCTCACCCTCATTACCCTCCCCATCACCCTCCTCATTACCCTCAACATCACTCTCCTCAACAATTCCTCATGTCGTGGATGGCCCACGTAGGTTGTTATCTTCATCAAACAAGTCTGGTTCGAATACTTCTTCCTAGTAAGGATCATCTCGATCAATCCTACTATTTTCACTATATTCACCATCATCATCATCATTATCGTATTCACATTCATCATCATTAACTGCAGGCTCATCAAATGAAACAAGGTATAACTCAATAACCAGTACCCCTTTATGTGCAGCAACCATTTCCAAAACATTATGATCTGATGAAATTAATTTCAAACCACCTTGAAAAGTACAACCTGGTTCTAAGTAATACACCAGATCCCTTGACTTGTATCCATAGTTTTTTACTATACCCTCAATCTAAAAAAATGACAACTTGTCCTCGTCATACGTCTTATCATGCACATCTACCTCACCCCCCACATATGTGCACGTAAACCCTCTATTAATTTTACCACTGTAATACACCTCAAACACAAGCTCTCGTATAGTCATCCTAAACAATAAAAGAATTAAAGAAAATTAACAACTCAATAAAATATTTAAAAATAAATAAATTTCATGCTTACGTAAATATCAACTACTATTAAGTACAATTTAACTTTAACTAATTAATTAAAGTCACTTCACAGGAAAAATAAAAATAATAATTAACATTAAATTGTACAAGGCATGCAATCTAAAGTAAGGAAGCATCTCGAAAATAAATCTAGACAATATATGATCATTAATTATGTACACCCAATTCTAAAGGCACATGCAGCTTTATGTGATCATATGAGTATTTTATATGGCCACGTCGCCCATTGCGGATGGAGGTTGGAAATAGCGATGGGATGTAGGGTTACTCGACACTATAAATTAATTATCATGATTTTATATGTGCGATAAAAAAATAAATCAAGAATATATATTTACGTTACTAGAGTAAAAATGAAGTAAGTGCTATACATATTTTTTTTCCAAGCTAACTTTATTTATGTTACAAAGTGACCACACAATTTTGTAACTTTAACTGTTTTTTTTTTTTTCAATAAATAAATATGAAAGCTTCCATTACAAAAATAAAAAAATAAAAAAATAAAAAAAATTATCATTCTTGTCAATTTCGACATTCTCAAACACGTGCAGCATACAAGTAGCAACAAAATATCACGAAAGTGAGACATATTCGTATTTCTATCCTCTCCCATGCATGCATGATGCATATAATTAAGGAGAGATAAAGTGAAAAGAAAAAAGAAAAAGAAAAAGAAAAAGAAGAGAAGAAAATGGTAATATTTGAATATTCAAACTCTCACATCATAAGGGAGAAAAACATTTATATTTGGATATCACTTTTGGAGCTAGTCAAGCATGGCCGGAGGATGCAACTAATTCGTCGACATTTGTGTTTTGTGTTTTTTAATGACATTTTCACTTTCTTTTAACTTATTCCAACATTTTTACGAAAGAGTGGTTCTAATGGGTACCAGCAAGCAGGTTTTTTAATTCAATATTTACAGAAGATGTTCTGATCATTTTCCCCATCATTTTTTATAAGGAAAAAAAAAAAAAACAAAACAAAAGCATTTTATGTCCGAATTTTACTGTTAGAACAACAACTAGCCGACATCTAATGATTTTTTTCGTGCCAAAATATATACAACTTCTAAGGTTCTTTGTTAATGCCTACTTTCTATTGGAGTTCATTTAAGATTTTGCAAGCCAAAGATGTGTTTTTAAATAAAATAGTTGAAAGTTCCTCATTTGGGAGTGCATTTTAAATAAAATGGCGATATGTAGCATACAAAAATAAAAATTCGACACCCAAGCCATAGGTTGAAAGAAGTAGGGTGGGTGCTGTACATTTGGACAATTTCATTTCTTTTTTGTTAATTTTCGGTCACCTTATGATGTATTGCTTGTCATGGTTTGTTTATATTTTTCTTCTTTCTTTTCTTTTACAGCAGATAACAAAGGGGACCACAGATGGTATGCATTACAACAAGGGGGACCACAGAACAAAGGGAAGGCAAAATGCAAAATTTTAAACCAATCCATCCGACAATAAGCAGACAATATACACAGCAACCAATAACTTTCAATTTTTAACCAAAAAAATTAAATTAAAAACCAACGGGTCTGCAGACAAGGAAAAAATATACAAACAAAAATCTTCTAAATATAGGGACCCATATCACTTTCGGACACTATAAAGCCAATTTTCCTTCACACTAAATCAGAACATCAATACATCTACAAAACAACCAAACCTATTCTCCACAAACCCTTAAAAATAGGAACAACTCAATTGGGAAAGTGGGCTACCTTCAGTGGCCGCTCGGCTGGATGGACAATGGGTTTTACGGGACGGAAGGTTTTGCGGGTTTTGAGGTTTTGCAGGATGACGGGATCGGCTGCGTGAGGGAGTCGTGAGGGAGACGATCGGGCAAACGGCACCATGCGGGGGCTGCAAGACGGCACCATGCGGGAGCTGCGACAAGGCAGCGTGAAGGCGACGATCGGGCATATGGCACCGTGCGGGGGGCTGCGTGAAGGGAAGGCGACGATCGGGAGGCATCGTGAAGGGAAGGCGACGATGGGCGTTGTGAAGGAGACGACGAAGACCTAAACAAATATATACAACTATTACCCTAAGCAAAAACGGCGCCGTTTTGCTCCTGCTTTTAAAAAATAATAATAAAAAAATCATACAAGGGCATTTTCGTAACTTACCCCTAATAAAACGGCGTCGTTTTGTAGTTTCCATCCAGACTAACAGTTTTGACTAACGAAGTGGCCAAAATGCAAAAAGTTTGGTAGTTTGGGGGGCTACTTTATCACTTTTGGAATATCAGGGGGCTAAATCGAAAACGGCTGGTAGTTTGGGGGGCTTTTTTATATTTTTCCCAAGATAAAAAGAAGAAAATAAATCTACAAATTGATGTAACGAAGAAACTTGAGGAATGTTCAAAACACTCGCCCAATGGAAGAAAAAATTGAGAAACCTATTACTAAGTTCCGTCATTGTCAATTCCTATTCTTTGAAACATCAAGCATTCCTCTCCCTCCAAATAGTCCACATAAGGCACAAAAGGGCCATCCTCCAAACCTCCATCACCATTTTATTACCTCTTTGGCCTTTCCAGCAAGCAAGGAGATCACTAATCCTACCATTCATGATCCACTTCACATCAAAAAGGGAAAAAAGATCACTCCATAGAGCACGAGCCACGTCACAATGGAGGGGGAGATGATCAATGGACTCTCCACTCCTTTTACACATACTACACTAATCCACAACAATCAAACCTCGCTTCCGAAGTGATGCAGCATAGGATTGTGGTGAACAAGAAAAACAGCAAGTAGAAGGGATAAATATTTCTAAGATTGTGAGACTATCACAAGAATCAAAGAAATCTTCTTAAAAACTATAGATTCTATCTATGGTTTAAGGAAAAACACAAAGAAACTCAACTCTGAGTAATTCTTATTAAACAAACTCAATAATAATCATAAACTGCATTGTTAAAGGCTATAAGCATATATTTATAGCCCAAGACTCCTAGTCCTAAGATAACAATGAAATAAAGTTAATTTAGAAGTCTACGAAAGACAACTAAACCAAATAAAAGACTAACAAAGAAACCTAATTCAAATAAAGACTGAAAGATAAGATAGAATAAACAATTAACAAAGAAACCTAATAAAAGACTAAAAGATAAGATAAGATAAGCTTTGAATTCCAATCTACATCATCCTCCCAAGGTTGGAGAGAATTCGCCCTCGAATTCGAACTGTCTTTTCCACGATCCTTCGGGTGCCCTATTAACACGTTCCCTTCTCCGTTCCTCAAGATCACAACAAGGCCACACCCCATAAGAAACATGAGGGCTCTAATCATCAGTAGACTGGGACGATGATGTTGAAGGCCCCGCACCTCCCCTTGCCGTGTAGACTTGCCATGCTTTTCTTGTGACTTGTCTTTCCCATATACCATGAAAATCTTCAAATAACTAGCAACAACCCCGTCACTTTGTGACAGAACATTCTCCTCCGCCAAATAGATCTCATCACAAATTTGGTTAGAAGAATTTGACAAAATAGCATCTATCCCAATGAAATCAACATAGTCAATTGGCTCAACACTAAAATCAAAGACTTTATCTTCGGGGCTCTTATCAGGTACATGATATTTAGAATTGTCGTAAAAAAGTGCAAAACTATCCGAAAGATTTACCTTTTCCAAGGGTTCCTCTTCTTCATGAAAAATTACAAAACTATCCGAAAGATTTACCTCTTCCAAGGGTTCCTCTTCTTCATGAAAAATTACGATACTCTCTGAAAGGTTTACCTCTTCCACTTGTTTCCCCAATTCTTCAAGCTTTTTAGGACTCTTGATGTTGTGCGGATGATTAGTAACATTAGTTCTCGGTACCAAATCAAGTTGAGGTTGAATGTCTCGCAATGATGGTATCACTTTCGGTAATTCTACTCGGACTATGTCGACACATCTCCCCAACAGCTCCTTTATCGGCCCCGACACCTCTCCCTTGATGCCGCTTTCCTTGTCCGTCAACTCCTGCTTGGCTACAAAGGATTGATCATTCCCTTGTGAAGGTTTTGGCTCCGCCCATGGGCTATGTAGCAACTTCAATTTGGTTTTACCAAACATGAAGTTGTATGTGTTCTTTGTTTCATCATGGATAGCAGCTCTATCATATTTCCATGGCTTTCCCAACAATAGGTGACACGTATCCATGTCGACCACATCAACACAAATGATCCACATATTTATCTCCAATAGAAAAAGACAATAGACAACGTCTAGAAACCGTTACCTTGTTTCCTTTCATGAGCCATTCCAACCGATAGGGAGTAGGATGTCTCTTGGTCTCAAGCCTTAGCTTCCGAACTGCTTCCTCCGAGACTACATTCATACCACTCCTTGGATCGATGACAAGCTTGGCCACCTTGCCTCCCATGGTGCATGTAGTCTGAAATTGTCGGTACGTACCTCCAATGTCTCGGGACACCGATTGATGCTTGACCTCCGCCATCTCCCAAGACACCTTTTTTTTGTATGAATTTTCTATTTTTTCTTTTTGGTTGTCGAGCTTGACGCCTGCATCCCGTGATATAGCATGGGCTTGTGCCGTTGGAAATTCCTTCCGCACTCCGCGCCCTGCATAAGGATTGATAGGTTCACCCTCAACGATAAATTTGTCTTCTGCCCCCGCGTATCTCGGTTTTGGTTGACGATGATGAACGCTCGGACCATCCATGTCGGCCAAATGATTGATAGGGACCCCGTGATGGGTGCGCGCACGCCCCTCCTTCTGCACGGTTAGACCACCAAACCTCTCCTCCATGTGCCGCAAACGAATCGCCGGTTGCTCCTTACGTGCTGCCTCCGTGCGCACGTGCACCTCGTTCATGTCTGCAAAGCGGTTGCTCCTCCCCATTCATGGAAAGTAATTGAGCTCTGATACCAACTGATGCAGCGTAGGATTGTGGTGAACAAGAAAAACAGCAAGTAGAAGGGATAAATATTTCTAAGATTGTGAGACTATCACAAGAATCAAAGAAATCTTCTTAAAAACTATAGATTCTATCTATGGTTTAAGGAAAAACACAAAGAAACTCAACTCTGAGTAATTCTTATTAAACAAACTCAATAATAATCATAAACTGCATTGTTAAAGGCTATAAGCATATATTTATAGCCCAAGACTCCTAGTCCTAAGATAACAATGAAATAAAGTTAATTTAGAAGTCTACGAAAGACAACTAAACCAAATAAAAGACTAACAAAGAAACCTAATTCAAATAAAGACTGAAAGATAAGATAGAATAAACAATTAACAAAGAAACCTAATAAAAGACTAAAAGATAAGATAAGATAAGCTTTGAATTCCAATCTACATCACGAAGGTTATCCAAAGTGAGAATCCTTCTAAGGGTAGCCGTCCACACTAAGAAACTAACTCTGAGCGGGACTTTAACCTTCCAAATACTCTTCCACGGGAAAGAATAGCTCCCCATCTCGTGCCTCTCCACAGGAGAAGAATTCACACCGAAGAAACAACGTACCTCAACAAGCTTCCTCTTTGAGGGGATCCACATAATGCGATCCACCCCCCCCCCCATTTACTGTGTGGAGCTGCGTGTGTGAAGACCATCCTGAATTTCGGTATCCAGCAAACCCAAAAAAGTATGATCTATGTCCATTTTGTTTTTATTTGACGAAATGCTAAGTTCGTGGTCAATTGATGAGAGTTGCGAGCAGATTTGTTGGTTTTCAATTTCGTTTGTGGTCTGTTGTTTTCAATTTCTTCGAGTTTGATGAGCTTTGTGCGTTCGATTAGTGGAGTGGAATATTATCTAGATTTGGGCATTCGTTTCAGGCGCGCTTTGTGGACAGCGTTCGATTTGATTTGTGGTTGAAATGCTGTGTAGTCGGAAAATCTGGTTTTGGGGGAGAAGAAAAAACAGTAAAGGGGATATGCATGGAGAGTAAGAGTGTGAGAGAGAAGTTTTGAAAATGAATACAAAATTTTGGAAAAAATATTTTAAGAAAGTAGAGAGTGGAATAAATAATCTGTTAAAATTTGTATTAAAAAGCTGGTAGCTAAAATAACAAAAAAAAAAAATGTTTAGTAGCAAAAATAACCACTATTCATTCAATAAGAAAAATAAAATGCTAAAGAAGCTGTTGGACACAAAAAAGTAGCCCATAATACTCAAATTTGGCTATTATGGGTCATTTGCCTATTATGTTGGAGAAGCTTTAATATGTCACGTCAACTAAGGATATGTGCACAAAATAGTTGCTATTCGCCTATTGATGCCATTATGACATTTAAAAACAAAAATGAAATTTGGAACAGTTGAATAACCAAAATCATAGTATCACCTAATTACCATCTTTTAAAAGATAAAAGAAAAAGAAACCTTAAATCATCAAGTGGCTAGTAATTGAAATCTTTGATACCTAAATTGTTTGTCAAAAAAATGTTGGGACATAAGTAAAATACAGAAACAATTCAGTGTCACTTCATTTTGAAAGCAAAAGAATATTGAAATAGTGTGTTGCGTGTAGTAAAATCTTCTTTCAGCCAGCCCTATGCCAACATTTGAAGTTAGATCTCCAAGAACCAAAATAATTGAGTTAATGGAGTGACAAAAAATCCATTGACTAAAAGTTTTGGCACTTACAGTGTTTATAATTGGACTCGATAAACATTGAATGGAATCCCCCCACACTGAGTGACAATTGCAGCATTCACTGGATCTGTGGAACTAAAACACAAAAACTTGGTAAATCACACACTAGGGCCCAACCATCATTATATTCTATAAGGGAAAACAAAGTGTCTTTAGGATTTCTTAGGATCTGCAAAGAGGGTAAATTGACATACTTATCTACACAGGAATTGCAGATCCCTCCAAGCCTGAATTGCAAAAGCTTGTCATTGAATTCGGTTATGCAGTCAAGGAAAAGTTCCAAAACATTAAGTTGTTTATGAATCACAAGTATAATAGATGGAGAAAAAAAAATTAGTTCCTTCGTAGAAAAATTATTACCAAAAGCAATGCACCATACCTGGCGCAACAATTTATAATTGTAAGGGTCATGCGCAAAGTTTGTTAGATTAGTTGCAATTCTCTCTTTTGTTTCTATAAATAAAAGAACAATTGATTAATTACATGTTTCAGAGTTAAGGATATTCCCTCAAGTAGTCAAGTGAATTAATTGTCATTAAAAATTAAAAGTCTTTCCCGCAAGTACACCCTGTAGCCTGATATTGACAAAGTGAGTGACAATATCAGATTATAATCCCTTTTAGAAAACAAATCAAAAAACGATATGAAAGCAAAGGAGCATGTCTACATTTACCATAAATGGTGAATGGCACACTTTTTCTCTGAGTTGCCTCAAAGCTCAATTAAGAGAACTCATGTGTCCTCAAGTGTAGTAATAAGAATAGCATGGAAGGAGAATTGTTTCAACAATTAAAACAAAAACTAATTATATAGCGAATTTGAGTTTGAACCAACATGAAGGAAACTTTGTACTACAAGGTAATGGAACCAACACAATCAACTCCACAAATCACAGCAACGGCTACATCCAAATAAGGCAAATGCAATCCCACAATTATAGCAAACCCAATCAACCCAACGGCTAGTACAAGAAAGGAAAACCAAAGAAATTTGTCATTCATTTTACAATACTTTCCTTTGTAAATCTCCCAAAGAATATGTATAAATTCAGCATGTATCAATGGAAAACACAAGCAGCAATTTACACAGAAATATTAATCTCTATATGGTATTAGAGCTTTGAACGAGCGACTCACGTCGTCACTTTTTTTTTCTCTTCTCGTCTCTGAAGCATTTCTTCAAACACCTGTTGCTCTTCTCCAATGGCCCCTGCCTCCACTGAAATTGCCTCCACCGAAACCACCCCAAACACTACTCCCATCAATACCCAGCAAGCTCTTCCCGTAGGTCCTCTCTCCAGTTTTGCCCAATCCATCACCAAGCTCAACAAAACCAATTACATGACATGGCACAGCCTTGTGGAACCATTCCTCCGAGGTCATGATCTCTATGGGTACATCGACGGCACAAATACCCCCAGCCCGCCCATCTCCAACTCCCCCGACGGTACTTCCACCATCTCCACAGACCCTGACACCCTTCGATGCCTCCGCCAGGATCAATTGGTCCTTAGCGTGCTAATGTCCTCCATCTCCGATGAACTGCTGCCTCAGGTCCTTGGTTGCAAAACTGCCCAGGAGCTATGGAAGACACTTGATAAATCTTTCACTGCAGAATCTCAAGCCCGTGTATTAACCCTCCATCTTCAACTCACCACTGCCAAGAAAGGAAATCTGAGTATCTCAGATTATTATCATCAAATCAAGCACACCACCACCACTCTTGCTGCTGCTGGACACCCGATTAGTGACGAAGAATTCACCTCCTATCTCCTCGGTGGTTTGGGGTCCGAATACGACCCATTTGTAACCTCTGTAACCACTCGTGTGGAGCCCCTCTCCATTGACACGCTGTTTGGGCATCTCCTTGCTCACGAATCTCGGCTTGCAAAACATCATCAAGAAGACTCCTCCTTTCCAACAGCTAACGTCGCAGCTCGGAGCCCCAACTTCCACCGTGGCCGTGACAGTCATCGAGTCTTCCAGCGCTCCTCCGGCCAAGGACATCGATCACGGGGGCACCCTCATCAGCTTCACCCTTCTACGACCAGAGGTCAGGGAGGACCTTCAGGTCCCTCTCCCTTTCAATATAACCTACATCACCAAATGGGCTCCTCAAGGCCCAGCTCGCATATGGGCTCCTCAAGGTCCAGACCCACATGTCAAGTTTGTGGAAAATTGGGCCATTCGGCCCTCACCTGTTACAACAGATTTAATCAAGCTTATCAAGCCCCTGGCCTAAATCTGACAGCTTACGATGCAATGGCCACGTCATCTCGGGATCTTAACTGGTATCCCGACACTGGTGCTTCCCACCACGTCACCTCCGATTCAAATCAATTGAATATTCAATCGGAAGAGTACGATGGCCCCGATCAAATTCAAGTGGGCAATGGTACCCGCTTAGCCCTCAAAAACATTGGCACTTCTCTATTCTCTCAACCTAATTTTATTTTATGTAATGTTTTGCATGTTCCAAAAATTACAAAAAAATTATTATTTGTGCAAAAGTTTACTTCAGATAATAATGCTTTTATGGAATTTCACCATTCTTGTTTTTTTTGTTAAGGATCGCATCTCCGGGAAGATTCTACACAAAGGCCCGAGTAAGAATGGACTTTATCAATGGTCCCCCTCCACATTAGTCGCACCACCTAGTGTTTTTTTCCAGTGAACGTCCTTCTCATCACGATTGGCACGCATGTCTCGGTCATCCTGCTGATCGAATACTTCGTCAAGTTGTATCTCAATTTCACCTACCTGTCACGTATAATAAGAAGCTACCATTTTGCCCCGCCTGTCGCCGTGGCAAAAGTCACCAGCTTCCTTTTTCTATGTCTAATCACCCATCACATG
>NC_081542.1:42960531-42981112 GCF_901000735.1 Corylus avellana | reverse complement strand
TTCTCTTCTTTTTCTTTTTCTTCTTCTTGTTTCTTTCTTTTCCTATCCGAGACTTGCGAGAGGGAGAGATATCACGAGAACGAAAGAGAGTCTGAGAGAAAAGAGCCGAGCTAGAGAGAGAGAGAGAGAAAAAGGGTAGTAGTGTGAATAGTGTTCTGAGGCCCGGTGATGCAGCGTGATTTAGTGGGCTGCAGCGAATAACAACATTAAGCAGCAGATAAATACTTCTAGATCTTGATTCCATCAATGATCTAAGAAATATTCTTGACAAAAGCTAGTTACTATCTAGGTTTTAAAGGAACACAAAGAAGAAACTCAACTCTGAGTAATTCTTATTAAATAAAACTCAATAATAATCTAAACTAAATTGTTAAAGGCTATAAGTATATATTTATAGCCCAAGATTCCTAGCGTTAAAATAACAATGAAATAAAGTTGGTTTAGAAGTTTATGAAAGAAGACTAAACCAAATAGAAGACTAACAAATAACCTAATTCAAAATGAAAGACTGAAAGATAAGATAGAATAACAAACTAACAAAGAAACCTAGTTTAAACAAAAGACTAAAATGTAAAATAGGATAAGATAAGATAAGCCATTGTAAACTATAACTGCATCATTCTCCCCACGTTGGAGAGAATTCGTCCTCGAATTCGGCTGGTTCTTTCCACGGTCCTTCGGATGCCCAATCAACTCATTCCACTCGCCGTTCCTCAAGATCAAGACGAAGTAACATTCCACAATAAGCATGACGCTTCTTATCATCGAAGTACCTTGATGTTTGTCGTGAAATCCCCACGCACGTCTTTGCTGTGTAGACTTGTCATGCTTCTCTCGTGCTTTGCTCTTCCCACAAGCTATGAGAATCCCCAAAGAACTCATAAAGACCCTTTCAATCTTTAATAGAAAAGTCTTCTCCACCATATAGATCTCATCACAATTTTAGTTAGAATAATTTGATAAAATAGCATCTATCCCAATGAAATAAACATAGTCAATTGGCTCAACACTAAAATCGAAGACTTTATCTTTGGAGCTCTTATCAGGCACATGATATGTAGAATTATCGTCAAAAAGTGCAAAATTATCTGAAAGATTTACCTCTTCTAAGGGTTCCTCTTCTTTATGAAAAATTGCAAAACTCTCCAAAAGACTTACCTCTTCCAAGGGTTCTTCTTCATGAAAAATTGCGATACTCTCTGAAAGGTTTACCTCTTCCACTTGTTTCCCCAATTCTTCAAGCTTTTTAGGACTCTTGATGTTGTGCGGATGATTAGTAACATTAGTTCTCGGTACCAAATCAAGTTGAGGTTGAATGTCTCGCAATGATGGTATCACTTTCGGTAATTCTACTCGGACTATGTCAACACATCTCCCCAACAGCTCCTTTACCGGCCCCGACACCTCTCCCTTGATGCCGCTTTCCTTGTCCGTCAACTCCTGCTTGGCTACAAAGGATTGATCATTCCCTTGTGAAGGTTTTGGCTTCGCCCATGGGCTATGTAGCAACTTCAATTTGGTTTTACCAAACATGAAGTTGTATGTGTTCTTTGTTTCATCATGGATAGCAGCTTTATCATATTTCCATGGCTTTCCCAACAATAGGTGACACGTATCCATGTCGACCACATCACACCACACATGATCCACATATTTATCTCCAATAGAAAAAGACACTAGACAACGTCTAGAAACCGTTACCTTGTTTCCTTTCATGAGCCATTCCAACCGATAGGGAGTAGGATGTCTCTTGGTCTCAAGCCTTAGCTTCCGAACTGCTTCCTCCGAGACTACATTCATACCACTCCTTGGATCGATGACAAGCTTGGCCACCTTGCCTCCCATGGTGCATGTAGTCTGAAATTGTCGGTACGTACCTCCAATGTCTCGGGACACCGATTGATGCTTGACCTCCGCCATCTCCCAAGACACCTTTTTTTTGTATGAATTTTCTATTTTTTCTTTTTGGTTGTCGAGCTTGACGCCTGCATCCCGTGATATAGCATGGGCTTGTGCCGTTGGAAATTCCTTCCGCACTCCGCGCCCTGCATAAGGATTGATAGGTTCACCCTCAACGATAAATTTGTCTTCTGCCCCCGCGTATCTCGGTTTTGGTTGACGATGATGAACGCTCGGACCATCCATGTCGGCCAAATGATTGATAGGGACCCCGTGATGGGTGCGCGCACGCCCCTCCTTCTGCACGGTTAGACCACCAAACCTCTCCTCCATGTGCCGCAAACGAATCGCCGGTTGCTCCTTACGTGCTGCCTCCGTGCGCACGTGCACCTCGTTCATGTCTGCAAAGCGGTTGCTCCTCCCCATTCATGGAAAGTAATTGAGCTCTGATACGAACTGATGCAGCGTAGGATTGTGGTAAACAAGAAAAACAGCAAGTAGAAGGGATAAATATTTCTAAGATTGTGAGACTATCACAAGAATCAAAGAAATCTTCTTAAAAACTATAGATTCTATCTATGGTTTAAGGAAAAACACAAAGAAACTCAACTCTAAATAATTCTTATTAAACAAACTCAATAATAATCATAAACTGCATTGTTAAAGGCTATAAGCATATATTTATAGCCCAAGACTCCTAGTCCTACGATAACAATGAAATAAAGTTAATTTAGAAGTCTACGAAAGACAACTAAACCAAATAAAAGACTAACAAAGAAACCTAATTCAAATAAAGACTGAAAGATAAGATAGAATAAACAATTAACAAAGAAACCTAATAAAAGACTAAAAGATAAGATAAGATAAGCTTTGAATTCCAATCTACATCACGAAGGTTATCCAAAGTGAGAATCCTTCTAAGGGTAGCCGTCCACACTAAGAAACTAACTCTGAGCGGGACTTTAACCTTCCAAATACTCTTCCACGGGAAAGAATAGCTCCCCATCTCGTGCCTCTCCACAGGAGAAGAATTCACACCGAAGAAACAACGTACCTCAACAAGCTTCCTCTTTGAGGGGATCCACATAATGCGATCCACCCCCCCCCCCATTTACTGTGTGGAGCTGCGTGTGTGAAGACCATCCTGAATTTCGGTATCCAGCAAACCCAAAAAAGTATGATCTATGTCCATTTTGTTTTTATTTGACGAAATGCTAAGTTCGTGGTCAATTGATGAGAGTTGCGAGCAGATTTGTTGGTTTTCAATTTCGTTTGTGGTCTGTTGTTTTCAATTTCTTCGAGTTTGACGAGCTTTGTGCGTTCGATTAGTGGAGTGGAATATTATCTAGATTTGGGCATTCGTTTCAGGCGCGCTTTGTGGACAGCGTTCGATTTGATTTGTGGTTGAAATGCTGTGTAGTCGGAAAATCTGGTTTTGGGGGAGAAGAAAAAACAGTAAAGGGGATATGCATGGAGAGTAAGAGTGTGAGAGAGAAGTTTTGAAAATGAATACAAAATTTTGGAAAAAATATTTTAAGAAAGTAGAGAGTGGAATAAATAATCTGTTAAAATTTGTATTAAAAAGCTGGTAGCTAAAATAACAAAAAAAAAAAATGTTTAGTAGCAAAAATAACCACTATTCATTCAATAAGAAAAATAAAATGCTAAAGAAGCTGTTGGACACAAAAAAGTAGCCCATAATACTCAAATTTGGCTATTATGGGTCATTTGCCTATTATGTTGGAGAAGCTTTAATATGTCACGTCAACTAAGGATATGTGCACAAAATAGTTGCTATTCGCCTATTGATGCCATTATGACATTTAAAAACAAAAATGAAATTTGGAACAGTTGAATAACCAAAATCATAGTATCACCTAATTACCATCTTTTAAAAGATAAAAGAAAAAGAAACCTTAAATCATCAAGTGGCTAGTAATTGAAATCTTTGATACCTAAATTGTTTGTCAAAAAAATGTTGGGACATAAGTAAAATACAGAAACAATTCAGTGTCACTTCATTTTGAAAGCAAAAGAATATTGAAATAGTGTGTTGCGTGTAGTAAAATCTTCTTTCAGCCAGCCCTATGCCAACATTTGAAGTTAGATCTCCAAGAACCAAAATAATTGAGTTAATGGAGTGACAAAAAATCCATTGACTAAAAGTTTTGGCACTTACAGTGTTTATAATTGGACTCGATAAACATTGAATGGAATCCCCCCACACTGAGTGACAATTGCAGCATTCACTGGATCTGTGGAACTAAAACACAAAAACTTGGTAAATCACACACTAGGGCCCAACCATCATTATATTCTATAAGGGAAAACAAAGTGTCTTTAGGATTTCTTAGGATCTGCAAAGAGGGTAAATTGACATACTTATCTACACAGGAATTGCAGATCCCTCCAAGCCTGAATTGCAAAAGCTTGTCATTGAATTCGGTTATGCAGTCAAGGAAAAGTTCCAAAACATTAAGTTGTTTATGAATCACAAGTATAATAGATGGAGAAAAAAAAATTAGTTCCTTCGTAGAAAAATTATTACCAAAAGCAATGCACCATACCTGGCGCAACAATTTATAATTGTAAGGGTCATGCGCAAAGTTTGTTAGATTAGTTGCAATTCTCTCTTTTGTTTCTATAAATAAAAGAACAATTGATTAATTACATGTTTCAGAGTTAAGGATATTCCCTCAAGTAGTCAAGTGAATTAATTGTCATTAAAAATTAAAAGTCTTTCCCGCAAGTACACCCTGTAGCCTGATATTGACAAAGTGAGTGACAATATCAGATTATAATCCCTTTTAGAAAACAAATCAAAAAACGATATGAAAGCAAAGGAGCATGTCTACATTTACCATAAATGGTGAATGGCACACTTTTTCTCTGAGTTGCCTCAAAGCTCAATTAAGAGAACTCATGTGTCCTCAAGTGTAGTAATAAGAATAGCATGGAAGGAGAATTGTTTCAACAATTAAAACAAAAACTAATTATATAGCGAATTTGAGTTTGAACCAACATGAAGGAAACTTTGTACTACAAGGTAATGGAACCAACACAATCAACTCCACAAATCACAGCAACGGCTACATCCAAATAAGGCAAATGCAATCCCACAATTATAGCAAACCCAATCAACCCAACGGCTAGTACAAGAAAGGAAAACCAAAGAAATTTGTCATTCATTTTACAATACTTTCCTTTGTAAATCTCCCAAAGAATATGTATAAATTCAGCATGTATCAATGGAAAACACAAGCAGCAATTTACACAGAAATATTAATCTCTATATGGTATTAGAGCTTTGAACGAGCGACTCACGTCGTCACTTTTTTTTTCTCTTCTCGTCTCTGAAGCATTTCTTCAAACACCTGTTGCTCTTCTCCAATGGCCCCTGCCTCCACTGAAATTGCCTCCACCGAAACCACCCCAAACACTACTCCCATCAATACCCAGCAAGCTCTTCCCGTAGGTCCTCTCTCCAGTTTTGCCCAATCCATCACCAAGCTCAACAAAACCAATTACATGACATGGCACAGCCTTGTGGAACCATTCCTCCGAGGTCATGATCTCTATGGGTACATCGACGGCACAAATACCCCCAGCCCGCCCATCTCCAACTCCCCCGACGGTACTTCCACCATCTCCACAGACCCTGACACCCTTCGATGCCTCCGCCAGGATCAATTGGTCCTTAGCGTGCTAATGTCCTCCATCTCCGATGAACTGCTGCCTCAGGTCCTTGGTTGCAAAACTGCCCAGGAGCTATGGAAGACACTTGATAAATCTTTCACTGCAGAATCTCAAGCCCGTGTATTAACCCTCCATCTTCAACTCACCACTGCCAAGAAAGGAAATCTGAGTATCTCAGATTATTATCATCAAATCAAGCACACCACCACCACTCTTGCTGCTGCTGGACACCCGATTAGTGACGAAGAATTCACCTCCTATCTCCTCGGTGGTTTGGGGTCCGAATACGACCCATTTGTAACCTCTGTAACCACTCGTGTGGAGCCCCTCTCCATTGACACGCTGTTTGGGCATCTCCTTGCTCACGAATCTCGGCTTGCAAAACATCATCAAGAAGACTCCTCCTTTCCAACAGCTAACGTCGCAGCTCGGAGCCCCAACTTCCACCGTGGCCGTGACAGTCATCGAGTCTTCCAGCGCTCCTCCGGCCAAGGACATCGATCACGGGGGCACCCTCATCAGCTTCACCCTTCTACGACCAGAGGTCAGGGAGGACCTTCAGGTCCCTCTCCCTTTCAATATAACCTACATCACCAAATGGGCTCCTCAAGGCCCAGCTCGCATATGGGCTCCTCAAGGTCCAGACCCACATGTCAAGTTTGTGGAAAATTGGGCCATTCGGCCCTCACCTGTTACAACAGATTTAATCAAGCTTATCAAGCCCCTGGCCTAAATCTGACAGCTTACGATGCAATGGCCACGTCATCTCGGGATCTTAACTGGTATCCCGACACTGGTGCTTCCCACCACGTCACCTCTGATTCAAATCAATTGAATATTCAATCGGAAGAGTACGATGACCCCGATCAAATTCAAGTGGGCAATGGTACCCGCTTAGCCCTCAAAAACATTGGCACTTCTCTATTCTCTCAACCTAATTTTATTTTATGTAATGTTTTGCATGTTCCAAAAATTACAAAAAATTTATTATTTGTGCAAAAGTTTACTTCAGATAATAATGCTTTCATGGAATTTCACCATTCTTGTTTTTTTTGTTAAGGATCGCATCTCCGGGAAGATTCTATACAAAGGCCCGAGTAAGAATGGACTTTATCAATGGTCCCCCTCCACATTAGTCGCACCACCTAGTGTTTTTTTCCAGTGAACGTCCTTCTCATCACGATTGGCACGCATGTCTCGGTCATCCTGCTGATCGAATACTTCGTCAAGTTGTATCTCAATTTCACCTACCTGTCACGTATAATAAGAAGCTACCATTTTGCCCCGCCTGTCGCCGTGGCAAAAGTCACCAGCTTCCTTTTTCTATGTCTAATCACCCATCACATGCTCCTCTAGAATTAATTTTTTCTGATGTTTGGGGACCTTCCCCTGTTTTATCAAATAATGGTGCTCGTTATTATGTCATTTTTGTTGATCATTTTAGCAAATTTTCTTGGTTATATCCCATCCAATGCAAATATGATGTTTTCACCATATTTCCTAAGTTTCAGGCTAATGTCAAAAGGCTTTTTAACCGTAAAATTAAATCCATTCAAACCGATGGCGGTGGTGAATTTCAAAAACTCCGACCTCTTTTTACATCACATGGCATCCACCATCGTTTAGCATGCCCTCACACTCATGAACAAAATGGGTCTGTAGAACGCAAGCACAGGCATATAGTCGAAATGGGCCTCACTCTACTAGCTCATTCTTCCACTCCTTTAACCTATTGGGTTGAAGCTTTTCAAACAGCATCCTATCTCATCAATAGATTGCCCACTCCAGTCCTAAATCACCTCTCCCTCTTCACAAACTTTTTAACCTTCGCCCAAACTACACATTTTTACGCGTTTTCGGATATGCGTGTTGGCCACACTTGTGCCCCTATAACCAACACAAACTAGATTATCGATCTGCCGAATATGTCTTTCTCGGCTATAGTCCCTCCCATCGCAGCTACAAATGTCTTCATCTTCCTTCCGGTCGCCTCTATATTTCCTGACATGTCATTTTCGATGAATCTTCTTTCCCGTTTTCTCGCCCTTCCCCTTCCACTTTGAACCCACCTTCTTAACACACTCTTTTCTATTCTCTTCCTCCTTCCCCTAAGCCACCCTCCCACGCTCCTCAACGCCTCCATAACCCACAAAGTCACCCCCCCAACTCCACCACCACCTCCTACATTTGCTGAGGTCACCTCCCTTTCTTCAGTAGCACTTACTACTACTAACACTGTTTCTCCTTCTTGTACACAGGTTGCACCTGCAGAAACTGCTTCGCTAGCTCCTCCTCCCCGACAACATGGCATGCAAACTCGCTCCAGGAACAACATTTTCAAGCCAAAGAACCTTCTAGAGGGACTCATCCGGTATCCTCTCCCAAAAGCACTCATTGCCACCACTTGCTCCGATGATGTCGAACCGACCAGCTACTCCTCTGCTGCTCCACATCCTGCCTAGCGAGCCGCCATGAACACTGAATTTGATGCGTTACTCACCAATGGCACTTGGACCCTGGTCTCTCCACCCCCCAATACCAACATCGTTGGATGAAAATGGGTTTTTCGTCTCAAACGCAAAGCCGACGGCACCATTGATCGCTACAAAGCCCGACTTGTCGCCAAGGGATTTCACCAACAACTTGGCATTGACTACGGCGAGACCTATAGTCCGGTGGTTAAGCCCACCACCATTCGCTTAGTTCTCTCTCTGGCAATCTCATCCAAATGGTTTATTCGCCAAATTGATGTACAAAATGCCTTCCTTCACGGGTGACTTTCTGAGAGACGTCTATATGGATCAACCTCCTGGTTTTATTCATCCCCAATATCCCAATCATGTTTGCAAACTACACAAGGCACTGTACGGTTTAAAGCAAGCTCCCCGTGCTTGGTTTTCTCGTCTCAGTGATCGCCTTCTTGAGCTTGGTTTTGTGGGATCTCGTTCCTACTCCTCCCTATTCACTCGGTGTAGACCTCAACATACCACATGCATCCTCATCTACGTTGACGGCATACTTATCACCAGTTCCACTCCTCACGAGACCACCTCCCTTTTGCAATCCCTCCAAGTTGACTTTGCAATCAAAGACCTTGGCCTCCTTCACTTCTTCCTTGGCATGGAAGCCATTTCTACACCTGATGGTCTCATTCTCTCTCAACAACGCTATATCTTGAATCTTCTTCGCAAAAGCAACATGACTAATGCTAAACCCGTCAAGTCACCTATGTCCACTGCACATACCCTATCTCTACTCTCTAGGAACCCACTCAACGATCTATCCTTTTACCGCAGCCTTGTTGGCGCCCACCAATATCTTTCCCTCACTCGCCCTGACATCTCCTTTACAGTCAACAAAGTTTCTCAATTCATGCACTGCCCTACCTCTATCCACTTCCAAGCTGTAAAGCGCATCCTTCGCTATCTCAAATTCACCATCACCTACGGACTACTCCTCCATCGGTCCCCCTCCCGCACCCTCCAAGCCTTCTCTAACACTGATTGGGTCGACTGCACTGATGACCGAAAATCCACCGGTGGCTTTTGCATCTTCCTTGGCCCCAACCTCATCTCATGGTCCTCTCGCAAACATCGCACTGTTGCCCACTCAAGCACTGAATCTGAATATCGCACCCTCGCCATTACCGCTGCCGAACTCATTTGGTTCCAATCCTTGCTTCGTGACCTTGGCATTTTTCTTCCCCATCCCCCCACACTATGGTGCGACAATATTGGCGCAACCTACTTATCCGCCAACCCTGCCTTCCATGCCTGCACAAAACACATTGAAATCGACTTCCACTTTGTTCGCGATAAAGTCCCCTCCAACACCCTTGTCGTCCGTTTCATCTCTAGCAAAGACAACCTTGCTGACATCTTTACCAAACCCACCGCTTTCTCTCCTTTCTCTCTCATGCAAACCAAGCTCAACGTCGTGTGCCACGTGTCTCACTTGCGGGGGCGTAATGGAACCAACACAATCAACTCCACAAATCACAGCAATGGCTACATCCAAATAAGGCAAATGCAATCCCATAATTTTAGCAAACCCAATCAACCCAACGGCTAGTACAAGAAAGGAAAACCAAAGAAATTTGTCATTCATTTTACAATACTTTCCTTTTTAAATCTCCCAAAGAATATGTATAAATTCAGCATGTATCAATAGAAAACACAAGCAGCAATTTACACAGAAATATTAATCTTTATACAAGGAACAAGAGTAGAGGCAGTAGAGCTCATGCTCTGGTAACCATTCAAGTTGATGATGAAAGGAAATAAACAATTAGCAGTTATCAACTTAAATCAATAGCAGATATTCTTCACATCAGTGCCATTGCTCATAACCGATCTGTTCAATCAATAAACCCAATTATTTACAGGTTCTATCTGTATGAAAAAGTACAACTTTAGAGCTAGTAGTCAACTATAGAGTCAATAGGAACCCTTCAGACAATCAATAATCATATCTACTGCATCTAAAATCCCTTGAAATTGGTTTATCAGTCTCAGTTAACCATATAAAATTTTTGGTGCACCTTAACACATACAAAAGCAAAAATTCCAGCCACAAATTAGCTAGGTTTAGCACTTAAACTACACTGACATGGGTAAAGTTACAAATGTGGTGCCTATTACGATTGAGCTCCTAAATGGAAAAAACATACAACCCAACAAAACTAGAAGACTAGACAGCCCCTTTATGCAAGCAATACGTCAGGTGAATCAAGAAAAGGAAGCATCCATTTGAGCTTCTTCACTCTTTAGAGGTCGGGAAGAGAATTTAACAGCATACACAAAAGGTATGGATGTCTCAATTCAAAGCTAAAATTCCAATGGCAACCAACACTTGCAAATTAGATAAGCCAATTCATCTTAGAGCCGGGAAAACCCAGCTTAATTCCATCCTTACAAAACCTCATTTCAAAACCAGATAAGCGCAACATCAACTAGACATGCCAATATCTACATACTAATCTAAAATCTATAGCAGATACCACAAACACTATATGAGAAGGAATTTTGCATATGATTAAGGTTAGAAAAGTAGTCAACAAAGGAAAAAATGAAGAACGTAACGGAATTTTGTCTACACAACTAGTTGTAAGAAATATGAAGGCTTTTTCGACATGTGTTCATGCATGCGCGAAAAAGATAATACATGAACACTAAAAAAAAAGAATTTTTTGTTGACATGGGTTTTCTAACTTGTTAGGCAGTCTGACACGCTATAAAATTTTCCTGACGTGGTGTTTTTGACGTGTGTACTCATACGTTAAAATTTTGAGTGTCAGAAACAGAAAATTTCTGACGTGTTAGATGTAACACATCAGAATTTTCTGACATGTCAAAATTGGCACATCAGAAAATTTTTCTGACACGTCAAAATTTTTTCTTACGTGTCAAAATTGACACATCAGTAATTTAAAAATTATTAAAAATAATAATTTTTCTTTTTTAAAATTTTTTCTAGATTTTTTTTTCATTTAAAAAATTTATTAATTTAAATTATTTTTCAATTAAAATAATATATATTTTTTTAATTCTTTTCACCACCGTACGTCTTCTCCCCCAGCTCTCTCCCTGATCTCTTCTTTTCTCCATTTTCTTACTCTCTCTCTCTTCTTTCTCCATTTTTCGTTAATTAATTCTCCAGCTAGCAAGCTCTCCCTCTCTTCTTTTCTCAATTTTCTCACTCTCTCTCTTTTCTTTCCTCGACTTTCAAAAACCCAAACCCAAAAAATCAAGAACCCAAATCAAAAAATTAACCTGAAAAATCAAAAACCCAAACGTCAAACCCAACAAATCTTCAAAAACCCAAAAAATCTTCTTAAATATCTTCTCTTCTTCTTCTTCTCTTCTCCGTTTTTTTTTTTTTTTCTTCTCTTCGGCTTCTCTTCTTCTTCTTCTTCTACTTTTCTTCTAGCTCTGCTGCCGCGCAGAGAGATTGAGAGAGAAGAGGGAGATTCAGAGAGAAGAGGGAGCCAACGCTGGTCGTGCAGAGAGATTCAGAGAGAAGAGAGCTTTTGCTGCGTGCAGAGAGAAGAGGAAGATCGAGAGACGCAAAGAAGATCTGGAATTAAATAAGAAAAGAAGATCCGACGGAAAGAATAAATAATAAAAGAGGAAAAGAAGAGAGTAAATTAAAGTTGAATGTCACGCTATTTTTTTTTTCCTAACGTGATAAAATAACACGTCAGAAATTTCATTTCATGTTTTTTTGTTTTATCTGCGAATAAATAAAGTTTTTGTGTGAAAAAAAAAAAGAAAAAAAAAAGAGAGAAATAGAGCAGAAAACAGATTTTTTTTTTTTTTTTTAATTTCTATATTACTGCATGGAGAATAATAAATCAAAGAAATCTGGATCGAAAGGCTAAGAGCAGCAACAAAGTTATTTAATAAAGATCTAGAAAGTTTTTGAGTCTCATTTTCATTTTCCTAATAAAAAACAAAAATTAGATGAAATATATATAATATAAATAAACCTGATATATAAATAATAATAATAATAATAATAATAATTTATTGACATGTCAAAATGACACGTCAAGAAATATTGATGTGTCAAAGTGACACATCAATATTTTTTGACGTGTCAAAATGACACGTCAATATTTCTTGACGTGTCTAATTTTAGTACGTAAATAAATATTTAAATATTAAAATATTAAAATAAAATTTTAAAAAATTAAATTGAATTTAAATTTCCTAACGTGTTGAATGTTTTCCAAGAAGTTATTTCAGATTTGAACCCGACAGGAATTTGCTTTAGTGAACTGTTCTTGTTTTTATTTTACTTTTTCACGCATTTTCGTCTTGAATCCTAGTGTTTCTCTTTGCTCAAATGCCGCTACTGTTGGGGTTTTAAATTCCAGAAGGCAATATGAAGTGCTTTCATATCCATTTGGGCTAGACAAAATTATATAACTAAAATGTTGCATCACACGCATTGATACAATTTCTGGGACTAAAATTCACCAACTTTTTGATACAATTGCTGAATTGTTTATACTTTGTATGTGCACTTAGACACCGAACAACTTCGAACATTAGGATTAGACTGGCTCAAAAGGAAGAACTATATTAACATTTAAAATCACTTAAATTTGGGTAAAAAAGGAAGAACCACATTAACATTTGCTTCGACACAGCCGAGCTAGGCCCTCATAACACACAAACCATTCCCAAAATCCAATTTACAGCAAGCAATTTAGCAGTAACAATTTACGCAGCATGTAGATACATGTTAGTCCAATAAAATCTGTCCATCTACTTTATCCAAATACCAAAATTACAGTCAATAGTAAGAGCACTAGCAGCAGCTTCCCTTTGATTTTCCGTAAGTTTAGGAAATAAAACTCTTTTTGCTTCCCTATAAAAATATATTTCGCAATAGATCCCCTTACATTTCTCAATACCATTAAAATATTATTTCTTTACAAAATATAAGTTTCCTACCTACCATCACTTTTTTTTCACAAAATCCCAACACAATCCCCAATTAAATACAAAAAGATGAAAGATGAGAGAGGAAAGAGAAATGTTTATATTAAATAATGTATAGGGAACCACTTTTAGTTCCCTATACATTGGTAAATACTGTAGCAACCACTGAAGGATGGTTAAAAGTAGAGAATCTGATGTGATTAGGTTTTTGTGATTTTTTTGAAATTTTTCATAAATATAAGGAAATGAATGGCATATATGGCATCTGTTGCTAGTGCTCTAACCACTAAATCTTTGAAAACACCATAGTTTATGATATCTTAATGACTAGCAAGAGAACTCAAAACAACATTGTCAATTCAAATAACATTCCTCTTGATAGCTATTAACTGTTACGTTTACATCAAACCAAGCATGACACTCAAGTATGTTTGGAAAATCCATCAGTGGCAACAAAGAAGAACACCACCAAAACTCTAAGTTTCTATGTGCTTTATAAAATCTAGACAACAGTGTGTATTCGTATTTTCTAATCCATACAACATTCTTAAGAAACTCAAACTCACACCTTTGGTAATCAATAATTCAATATCCCATTGGAGTAGTAATTAAATATCATGCTACTCTCCTCATCTTGCAATACTTTGGCATTCGGACACACTTAGGATTTTGAATTTCAAAACCTATATCTGCAACTATTTACAGTTTCATATTCATATTTTCTTATGAACTGGTTCCAAAACAAGGTCATCTTCTTCATATGAAGGAGGGATAAAATACAGCACATGAAAAGACAAAAAAAAAAAAAAAAAAGGAGTTATGTTTCCTTTACTCATTTACGATTCGTCAAACAAAATCAGTAGACCCAACCCGTAAAGACTGATTTATAATTTCTCATTAACCTTTGGCAAGGTTGTAATGGAAATTAGATGTTCACCAACCAAAAAGAAAATGCTCTAGCCTCCAAAACTGTAAGCAAATTTTTGCCTTGGAATCTTGCAACCCATTGCTGCTTTTTAGCTTCTATTGACCAGCAGCATGCAAAGATATTATTCACTACGTGTTAGGTGCCATAGAAGACTAGACACAAAAGTTGCAGCATCTTAATATTCAAACATTCTAATCATCCCATAGTTACAATGGTTAGAAAATAGGGTATAACATCCCATTTACCCAATCCTTAGTGATCCTTGAAAATCCACCTGAGTTCCTAAAGTAATAAACAATGTTAAAACCTGGGGGGTTCTGAAACTCAGCCAACTGAACTGAAAAAGTTTGTTTTTTTCAACTAGCTAAACCATCTTTTACAACA
The DNA here is from genome assembly GCF_901000735.1 of Corylus avellana. Taxonomy (NCBI): domain Eukaryota; kingdom Viridiplantae; phylum Streptophyta; class Magnoliopsida; order Fagales; family Betulaceae; genus Corylus; species Corylus avellana. Next base: position 42,966,757 of record NC_081542.1, on the reverse strand, counting down.
ACATGCATTACCTATTACACTTAAAAGCGTCTATGGTACTTAAAAGCTTAACAGCCCTTATCAACTTTTACTTCATATAGTTCACAGACAACATTTATGTTTGTAAAACAAGGTAGCCAGAAGCCTTTTTGAAGTGAAATTTCAAATTTTCAATGTAAACTCTGAATAAATGTTATCATTAATAAACCAAAATACTTTTAGGCATTGGATTTTATGGAAACAGGGATAGACTGAAAAAAAAATTGATTATCAGGTTCTAATGTGCTGTCATTTTTTTATGAAATCAAAGAGCTTAATTTTGAAAATTATGTCCACTGATCCCATCAACCATGCATACTTTAAGTACCAAAACCTCTTCAAGAGTAAATTGCTATGAAGTAGCTAGAAAAAAAAATATCAATATATATATATATATATATATATATATATATATATATATATATATAAAAACGAAACACTAAACTTATGGGATGGTGAAAAGATAATTCCTCATGATAATTAAAATAAAGATGGTGTGAAGAACCCTCGTACAACTGCTTATTTAACTATAAAAATCTCTCACGATCGCTCCAAAAAAAATACGGGTTAAATGTAAGTGTATAAATATTTGAGAAAGACATCTTTGACAAGAATAAGCATAAAATATTATCTCAGCACATATATGCTGCCTTGAAACACAATTGGAACAGATATAGAAAGATGGGCCCTCAAGCCTTGTCAACAATTGTCCTATTCTTCAGATTCATTTCCTCCCTTGACAGAAACTAGGGTCTCCATGTAAGTAACCAACTGCATCTCCTTCGAGTCACTATGTCCATGAATTTGGAGATCAGTCATTTGTTGTGTAGAGGGGTCATACAAGAACAGTTGTCCGCTATCAATTTTAGTCAAGAACATGGTGTCATTCTTCCAAAATCCTAATGGTTGGTGAATTCTTGCAATCGATGGTCCAATAGTAAAAAGTCTATTCCAGGAGTCCTTAACACCAACTTTAAGCAACAACCATATATCATATCCAATCTCCCTCCATCTTTCATCAAACGGCATGAGAGCAACCATGGCAATCGATTCATTCAACATGAAAAGGCTTTGCCCAGTAACATTATCTGGAAGTGGTGTTTTTAGGAATACCTCATCGCTCATGTCAAATGACAAAACAAATAACTTCGGGTCTTCAACATATGCCAGCCAAGAACCCATCCCAGTGGTGTGTGTACCACTCGCAATAAAACACTGGGGTCCATCAACTTTTCTCCAAGAATCGGTGCTTAAGCTGTATACCTCTTTTTGGTATATGATTTCTTTAACGTCTTTCATAACATAGTCGTCGAAATTGGGTTCATACATACTAACAAAGTTGATTATCTTGTAGTCATTAGTTTTGGCATCAAAACCAAATCCCATATCTTGAATAAGGGTGCAATAGCCAGCGGGGGCGAAGATGGGCAGGTTTGATTCGGGGACAACCTTTGTTTCTTTAGTTGTAGGGTTCCATATAACAACATTCAATGTATTGTAAGCGTGGAGACAAACGAGACCATTGCAAGAACCCACCACAGAAATACTAAACATCTCGCCAAACGGCTCATCGTTCCTAAAATACTGTGGAGGTAGAGGTTGTGTGAGGGGGGATATTTGGAGTTCTTCATAAGAAATGGTGGATACAACATAATCGTCCATTGTTTTGTTGCTCGTTTTAAGGAGAAGGTGGGTGTTGCTGTTGTTGTTGTTGTGTAGGAGGTGTTTCCTTACGAAGTTTTGGTGTGTGATGAGAGCGTACCAGGATTTGCAGACGCACTTGAAACGCAAGAGAGAGACGACCGGAAGCCATAGCAGAATCTGCGTCACCAAGTCTTCAGGCAATTCGTTGGCCATTGGTTTCTCTGTTGCTTTAGGGTTAGAGAATAAGAACGCCAAGCCGCAGGGTTAGGTTTTTATTTTGCGAATATTTATTCTTATCAATTTTTTGTTTCCTTTTTCCTTTTTCGGTTTGTTGTTATTGTAAGTTAGTTATATCGTGGTGGCTGGTAGAGTGGTAGGTAATACGAATTATAATTAATAGTTACATTTTGCTGGAAAATTATATATACATATGACTATTAATTAGAGTATATGGTAATCTTTCTGATAATAAATTTCTTCAATTCTCATTTAAATTTAAATATCATAAATTAGGCAACTACATTATTATTAGATATTTCTTTCTATTTTTCCAATTTAACGTAATTAGGTTATATATTTAAAGAGATATATAACCTAATTAAAAGTATATTAAACAAAAGTATATTAGGTTATTTATTTATTCCAAAAAAAAAAAATTCTTAAAAAATTGTTTAGTTATTTTACAATTATTTTATTTGTTAAAAGAATAAAGGTATTATAGGAATATAAAAAAATATGTGGCCTTTTGGCTTCTGTCTCAACCTAACATACTGAGCAATGTAAACAGTTGTTAGCGTAGTGTTGTGCAATGTGACTGGTAATAGTTCCAACGGTGAGTGCAACAACATCCTGTGTTCCTTGAAGAACAAGATCTTGCTAAAGAAATGGATGCAACTATTAACAGGCATGAGATCAAGTCTGCCTTAAAACTTTGCTTCTTCCTGCGATGCTTTATGTGATGATATGGACTTATATATAGCACCGTACCATTAGAATTATTGAAATCCGGGAAATATGAGATTTGGTGAAATTCATTTTTTTTAACCCTTAAATATAATGGACAGTCAAATTTTAAAATACGAACTCAAATTCTCTAAAAATTCAAGGGAATCCAAATCTTTGTTTAGTTGTTTTGGTGTTCGCCAGGCCGGTGAGAGTTAAGCAACTTGTGGTGTAGCAAATAAAAAAATGAAACTATTCTTTGCTTAATTATCTTCTTCTTTTTATAACGAAAGACAATTTATTATAAAAAATTGTAATATTAGATTTCATATATTTCATCCCATTTCACGTTTGCAATCATCCCTTCGTTTTTTTCATAATCCATAAATAGATTAGTGTTCTATTAAAAAACATAGAAAAGAAAAGTAAAAGAAAAACCTCAACGAAAGATTATTCACCAAAAACTTTGCAGGAAATGCATATGATGCAGAAGAAAATCGACGTATTAGGCTCATCTTCATGTGGAAATGAGTTGAATAGATCAGGTAGCAAAAAAACTCTTCATGTGGAAAAGAGTTGATTGGACTTTGGAGCATTGTTGTTCAGCTGTGGCCACAGTCTATAATGATGAAGGTAGGGCCTCAAGAGCACTTGATTTCGCAGTATTGCACAATGCGGGAGGCGGGGTAGGAATACGGGTAGTCATATGCCAATCCAGGCAATCCTTGAACACATAACCTGGTGATAAAAACCAGGTATCCCATTAGACTTAATTCTGTCATTTTATTCTCGTATTTACTGTGTGGAGCTGCATGTGTGTAGACCTTCCTGAATTTTGGCATCCAGCAAACCCAAAGAAGTATGATCTATGTCAATTTCGTTTGTTATTTGAGCAAATGCTGAGTTTGTGGTCAATTGATGAGAGTTGTGAGCAAATCTGTTGGTTTTCAATTTCGTTTGTGGTTTGATGTTTTCAATTTCTTCAAGTTTGACGAGCTTTGTGCGTTCAGTTAGTGGAGTGGAATATTATCTGGATTTGGGCATTCGTTTTAGGTGCGCTTTGTGGAGGGGGTATGCATGGGCTTTGTGGATGGCATTCGATTTGATTTGTGGTTGACAAGCTTTGTGTAGTTGGAAAATCTGGTTTTGGGGGAGAAGAAAAAACAGTAGATGGGATACGCGCGGAGAGCGAGTGTGAGAGAGACGTTTTAAAAATGAATAAAAAATTTTGGAAAATATATTTTAACAAAGTTGAGAGTGGAATAGATAATTTATTGAAATTTGTATTAAAAAGCTAGTAGCTAAAATAGGAAAAAAAAAATGTTGAGTAGCTAAAATAACCACTATTCATTCTATAAGAAAAAAAAATGTTAGAGAAGCTGCTGGAAACAAAAAATAGCATAATAGTCAAATTTGGCTATTATCGGTCATTTGCCTATTCTGCTAGAGAAGCTCTAATATGTCACGTCAACTAAACATATGTGCACAAAAAATTTGCTATTCACCTATTGATGGCATTGTGACATTTCTAAAAAAAAAAAAAAGAAGAAGAGAAATTTGACACAGTTCAAGAACAAAAATTATACTATCACCTAATTACAATCTTTTAAAAGATAAAAGATGGTAAGCCCACACCCCGCCGAAGGCCCATGGTGGGGGTGAGCCCAAGGTACTGTTTCGGGCCATAGGTGAAACCGGATACCTCGTATAAAAAACAAAAACAAAAGAAAAAAGAAAAAAAAAAAAAAAAAAAACCTTAAAGCACTAAGTGGCTACTAATTGAAATCTTTGATACCAAAATTGTTTGTCAAAAAAATGTTGCGACATAAGTAAAATACAGAAACAATTCAGTGTCAATTCATTTTGAAAGCAAAAGAATATTGAAATAGTGTGTTGCTTGTAGTAAAATCTTCCTTCAGCCAGCCCTATCCTAACATTTTAAGATTGATCTCGAAGAACCAAAATAATTGAGTTAAAGGAGTGACAAAAAATCCGTTGACTAAAAGTTCTGGCACTTATAGTGTTCCTAACTGGACTTGATAAAAATTGATTGGAATCCCCCCACACTGAGTGACAATTGCAGCATTCACTGGATCTGCAGAACTAAAACACAAAAACTTGGTAAATCACGGGCTGGGGCCCAACCATCATTATATTCTATAAGGGAAAACAATATGTCTTTAGGATTTCTTAGGATCTGCAAAGAGGGTAAGTTGCCATACTAATCTACACAGGAATTGCAGATCCCTCCAAGCTCGAATTGCACAAGCTTCTCATTGCATTCTGTTATGCAGTCAGGGAAAAGTTCCAAAACATTGAGTTGTTTATGAATCACATGTATAAGAGATGGAAAAAAAAAAAAAAAAATAGTTGCATTGTAGAAAAATTATTACCAAAAGCAATACACCGTACCTGGCACAAGAATTTATAATTGTAAGGGTCATATGCATAGTTTGTTAGATTAGAAGCAATTCTCTCTTTCGTTTCTGTCAATAAAAGAACAATTGATTAATTACATGTTTCAGAGTTAAGGATATTCCCACAAGTGAATTAATTGTCATTAAAAATTAAAAGCCTTACCCCAAGTACACCTTGCACCCAGATATTGACAAAGTGAGTGACAATATCAGATAAAAATTCTTTTGGAAAACAAATTAAAAAACGATATGAAAGCAAAGGAGCATGTCTACATATAGCATAAATGGTGAATGCCACACTTTTTCCGGGAGTTGCCTCAAAGCTCAATTAAGAGAATCCATGTGTCCTCAAGAGCAGTAATGAGAGGAGCATGGAAGGAGAATTGTTTCAACAATTAAAACAAAAACTAATTATATAGAGATTTTGAGTTTGAACCAAAATGAAGGAAACTTTGTACTACAAGGAACAAGAGTAGAGGTGGTAGAACTCATGCTCTGGTAACCATTCAAGCTGATGATGAAAGGAAATAAACAATTAGCAGTTATCAACTTAAATCAATAGCAGATATTCTTCACATCAGTGCAATTGCTCATAACCGATCTGTCCTTAATTCCAGCAACAAATTAGCTAGGTTTAGTACTTAAACTACACTGACATGGGTGTAGTTACAAATGTGGTGCCTGTTATTAGTAGCAATCAATCACCAGATAACAATCAAATCACATCATTCATGCATCCTAAATGTTTAAGAGCCTATCTACATTAGAGCCCTAACACTGTATTTGAAATAAGGTTTGCTATGAAGCCACAACATATATGATATAGCCTACACAGTAAAAAAAAATTGGCGGCAACCGTATTTCATGAAGATCGAAAGATGCAGTGGAGGTAAGCTTTTACATAGTACAGGGCACGTTACGATTGAGCTCCTAAATGGAAAAACCATACAAATCAACAAAACTAGAGAACTAGACAGCCCCTTTATGCAGGCAATACATCAGGTGAATCAAGAAAAGGAAGCATCCATTTGAGCTTCTTCACTCTTCAGAGGTCAGGAAAAGAATTTAACAGCATACACAAAAGGTATGGATGTCTCAATTCAAAGGTAAAATTCCAATGGCAACCAACACATGCAAATTAGATAAGCCAATTCATCTTAGAGCCAGGAAAACCCAGCTTAATTCCATCCTTACAAAACCTCATT
>NC_081542.1:42958749-42960431 GCF_901000735.1 Corylus avellana | reverse complement strand
AGAGAAGAGAGCTTTTGCTGCGTGCAGAGAGAAGAGGAAGATCGAGAGACGCAAAGAAGATCTGGAATTAAATAAGAAAAGAAGATCCAACGGAAAGAATAAATAATAAAAGAGGAAAAGAAGAGTGTAAATTAAAGTTGAATGTCACGCTATTTTTTTTTTTTCCTAACGTGATAAAATAACACGTCAGAAATTTCATTTCATGTTTTTTTTGTTTTATCTGCGAATAAATAAAGTTTTTGTGTGAAAAAAAAAAAGAAAAAAAAAAGGGAAAGAAATAGAGCAAAAAACAGATTTTTTTTTTTTTTAATTTCTATATTACTGCATGGAGAATAATAAATCAAAGAAATCCGGATCGGAGAAGGCCAAGAGCAGCAACAGAGTTATTTAATAAAGATCTAGAAAGATGTTGAGTCTCATTTTCATTTTAAAATCCTTCCTAATAAAAAAACAAAAATTAGATGAAATATATATAATATAAATAAACCTGATATAAAAAAATAAATAAATAAAAATAAAAATGTTTATTGACGTGTCATTTTGACACATCAAGAACTTATTGACGTGTCAAAGTGACATGTCACTTTGACACGTCAAGAAATTTTGACGTGTCTAATTTTATCACGTCAATAAATATTTAAATATTAAGTTATTTAAATAAAATTTTTAAAAATTAAATTGAATTTCAATTTCCTAACGTGTCAAATATTGACACGTCAGAAAATCCTAACGTGTTGAATGTAACATGTTAATAAATATTGACGTGGCACATTCAACACGTCAAAAATAAAAATTGTTGACGTGACACTTTTGGCACGTCAATAATTACTGACGTGGCAAAATTTGGTTACTGTTTGCCTCGTTAGAAACCATCCGGTTTTTTGTAGTGAGAAATCCCATCTTTCATGATCTACTTTTTTCTAGGAAGAACTCCCATACTTTTCTTTGTAGAAGAAGAAAACTTCAAGATGGATGTATAGGCAGAAATGGATTGGGGTACATTTTTATGGGATTATAGATATATATATTATTGTGCAAATTTATTTAACTCGCAAGTGCACGAATCTATTGTTGTTTAATGTTTTGCAAGTGCGAGGTTAAACCCACAGGGAATTGTGTTTTTTAAAGAGCAATTTATATCTAAACTAATTAAGTCATAATCTAGTTCCAAAAGGGTTTTAATTTTGGTTTTAAAAATTAAAAGATAAACATAAACTAATTAAAATAAACTACGAGATAAAATACTAAGGTTTGAGAATTCACATTCACCGAATCATAACAACATACTTCCATGTTTATCAATATTAATCTGAAGTTCTCACAATTAAAATCCTAGATATGTCTTACTATGCTTCAAACAATTAATCAAAACTATCCCATGTATCCATTCATTGCACAAATCACAAGAGGAATCCAATATCAATTAAATCATTAGATGTATTCGTAAATCACAAAAGATATCCAATATCTTAATTGAAACACCAAATGTATCCGTAGAACAAATCACAAGGGATATCCAATTATTTAGGCAAATAAAATCAAGCAATCAATTATGTGAAATTATCTTAAATCATCAAGTATATCCTTGAATCACAAAAGATATCTAAGAATCACTCCACACATTGAAAAGTAGTAAAACAATTAAAATATTAAACCCAATAAAATCAGATAAATAAAGACTT
>NC_081542.1:42933103-42958649 GCF_901000735.1 Corylus avellana | reverse complement strand
TCCTTGAAAATCCACCTGAGTTCCTAAAGTAATAAACAATGTTAAAACCTGGGGGGTTCTGAAACTCAGCCAACTGAACTGAAAAAGTTTGTTTTTTTCAACTAGCTAAACCATCTTTTACAACAACATGCATTACCTATTACACTTAAAAGCGTCTATGGTACTTAAAAGCTTAACAGCCCTTATCAACTTTTACTTCATATGGTTCACAGACAACATTTATGTTTGTAAAACAAGGTAGCCAGAAGCCTTTTTGAAGTGAAATTTCAAATTTTCAATGTAAACTCTGAATAAATGTTATCATTAATAAACCAAAATACTTTTAGGCATTGGATTTTATGGAAACAGGGATAGACTGAAAAAAACATTGATTATCAGGTTCTAATGTGCTGTCATTTTTTTTATGAAATCAAAGAGCTCAATTTTGAAAATTATGTCCACTGATCCCATCAACCATACTTTAAGTACCAAAACCTCTTCAAGAGTAAATTGCTATGAAGTAGCTAGAAAAAAAATATCCATATATATATAAACGAAACATTAAACTTATGGGATGGTGAAAAGATAATTCCTCATGATAATTAAAATAAAGATGGTGTGAAGAACCCTCGTACAATTGCTTATTTAACCATAAAAATCTCTCACAATCGCTCCAAAAAAAAATACGGGTTAAATGTAAGTGTATAAATATTTGAGAAAGACATCTTTGACAAGAATAAGCATAAAGTATTATCTCAACACATATATGCTGCCTTGAAACACAATTGGAACAGATATAGAAAGATGGGCCCTCAAGCCTTGTCAACAATTGTCCTATTCTTCAGATTCATTTCCTCCCTTGATAGAAACTAGGGTCTCCATGTAAGTAACCAACTGCATCTCCTTCGAGTCACTATGTCCATGAATTTGGAGATCAGTCATTTGTTGGGTAGAGGGGTCATACAAGAACAGTTGTCCGCTATCAATTTTAGTCAAGAACATGGTGTCATTCTTCCAAAATCCTAATGGTTGGTGAATTCTTGCAATCGATGGTCCAATAGTAAAAAGCCTATTCCAGGAGTCCTTAACACCAACTTTAAGTAACAACCATATATCAAATCCAATCTCCCACCAATTTTCATCAATTGGCAGCAAAGCAACCATGGCTATCGATTCATTCAACACCAAAAGGGCTTGCCCATTAACATTATCTGGAAGTAGTGTTTTTAGGAATACCTCATCGCTCATGTCAAATGACAAAACAAATAAGTCCCGTTGATTAACATAATCAACATATGCCAGCCAAGAACCCATCCCAGTGATGTATGTCATCGGAACATCTTCCACAATAAAACACTGGGGTCCATCAACTTTTCTCCAAGAATCGGTGCTTAAGCTGTATACCTCTTTTTGGTATATGATTTCTTTAACGTCCTTCATAAAATAGATGTCGGAATTGCATTCATACATACTATCAAAGTTGATTATCTTGTAGTCATTAGTTTTGGCATCAAAACCAAATCCCATACCTTGAATATGGGTGTAATAGCCAGCGGGGGCGAAGATGGGCAGGTTTGATTCGGGGACAACCTTTGTTTCTCTAGTTGTAGGGTTCCATATAACAACCTTCAATGTATCGTAAGCGTGGAGACAAACGAGACCATTGCAAGAACCCACCACAGAAATACTAAACATCTCGCCAAATGGCTCACCGTTCCTAAAATACTGTGGAGGTAGAGGCTGTGTAAGGGGGGATACTTGGAGTTCTTCATAAGAAATCGTGGATACAACATAATCGTCCATTGTTTTGTTGCTCGTTTTAAGGAGAAGGTGGGTGTTGCTGTTGTTGTTGTTGTGTAGGAGGTGTTTCCTTACGAAGTTTTGGTGTGTGATGAGAGCGTACCAGGATTTGCAGACGCACTTGAAACGCAAGAGAGAGACGACCAGAAGCCATAGCAGAATCTGCGTCACCAAGTCTTCAGGCAATTCGTTGGCCATTGGTTTCTCTGTTGCTTTAGGGTTAGAGAATACGAACGCCAAGCCGCAGGGTTAGGTTTTTTTTTCGAATATTTATTCTTATCAATTTTTTGTTTCCTTTTTCCTTTTTCGGTTTGTTGTTAACTTGTTATGGTAAGTTAGTTATATCGTGGTGGCTGGTAGGTAATACGAATTATAATTAATAGTTATATTTTGCTGGAAAATTATATATACATATTATTAAATTTTTTCAATTCTCATTTAAATTTAAATATCATAAATTAGGCAACTACATTATTATTAGATATTTCTTTCTATTTTCCCAATTTAACATAATTAGGTTATATATTTAAAGAGGTATGTGAGATATATTCAACAAAAGTATATTAGGTTATTTATTTATTCAAAAAAACTTTTTTTCTTTTTGTATTTTTAAAAAAAAATTTAGTTTTTTTTACAATTATTTTATTATTCTATTTGTTAAAAGAATAGGGGTATTATAGGAATATAAAAAAATAAGTGGCATTTTTGATACATTTCGGTAGTTTGGGAGAGCTATATTGCAAATGACTAGTAGTTTGAAGTTTTTTTTATATTTTTCCCTTGTTTTTTTGTTTTGAGAGAGAAACAAAATAAATAAAATTACTTCAAAAACAAATCCATTCATGCGTTGCTTTTTTATTTTGAGAAGAAAATAAGTTATTTCATTTGTTTAATGAGACCAAAAAACTTCTTTTTTTTTTTTTTTTTAACCCTTAGATATAATGGATGGTCAGATTGAAAAATTTGAACTCAAATTCTCTAAAAATTCAAGGGATCCAAATCCTTGTTTTGGCATTCGCCAGGGTGAGGCCAGGTTGGTGAGAGTTAAGCCCAACCCCAAATTGGCAAAAGTTTAACTTCAATATCTGTCTTTTACGTTGAGAGTACATTACGATCCCCTCTTTGTTGAAACTAAAAACCCTACGAAGCTCTCTACCAGTTACCCGATGATGATGATGGCCAACGAATTGCCTGAAGACTTGGTGACGCAGATTCTGCTGTGGCTTCCGGTCGTCTCTCTCTTGCGTTTCAAGTGCGTCTGCAAATCCTGGTACGCTCTCATCACACACCAAAACTTCGTAAGAAAACACCTCCTACGCAACAAGAACAGCAACACCCACCTTCTCCTTAGTACGTTCAACAAAACAATGGACGATTATGTTATATCCACCATTTCTTATGAAGAACTCCAAATATCCCTTACACATCCTCTACCTCGAACGTATTTTGAGAACAGCGAGAATTTTTGTATTTCTGTGGTGGGTTCTTACAATGGTCTCGTTTGTCTCCACGTTTACGATACATTGAAGGTTGTTATATGGAACCCTACAACTAGAGAAACAAAGGTTGTCCCTGAATCAAACCTTCCCATCTTCGCCCCCGCTGGCTATTTCACTCGTATTCAAGATATGGGATTTGGTTTTGATGCCAAAACTAATGACTACAAGATAATCAACTTTGTTAGCATGTATGAACCCATTTACGACGCCTATTCTATGAAGGACGTTAAAGAAATCAGATTCCAAAAAGAGGTATACAGCTTAAGCACCGATTCTTGGAGAAAAGTTGATGGACCCCAGTGTTTTATTTCGGATGGTACATTTACATACACCACTGGGATGGGTTCTTGGCTGGCATATGTTGAAGACCCGAAGTTATTTGTTTTGTCATTTGACATGAGCGATGAGGTATTCCTAAAAACACCACTTCCAGATAATGTTACTGGGCATAGCCTTTTTATGTTGAATGAATCGATTGCCATGGTTGCTCTCATGCCGGTTGATGAAAGATGGAGGGAGATTGGATATGATATATGGTTGTTGCTTAAAGTTGGTGTTAAGGACTCCTGGAATAGGCTTTTTACTATTGGACCATCGATTGCAAGAATTCACCAACCATTAGGATTTTGGAAGAATGACACCATGTTCTTGACTAAAGTTGATAGCGGACAACTGTTCTTGTATGACCCCTCTACCCAACAAATGACTGATCTCCAAATTCATGGACATAGTGACTCGAAGCAGATGCAGTTGGTTACTTACATGGAGACCCTAGTTTCTGTCAAGGGAGGAAATGAATCTGAAGAAAAGGACAATTGTTGACAAGGCTTAAGGGCCCATGTTTCTATATCTGTTCCAATTGTGTTTCAGGCAGCATGTATGTGCTGAGATAATATATTATGCTTATTCTTGTCAAAGTTGTCTTTCTCAAATATTTATACATTTACATTTAACCCGGCTTTTTTTTGGAGCAATTGTGAGAGATTTTTATTGTTAAATAAGCAGTTGTACGGGGGTTCTTCACACCATCTTTATTGTAATTATCATGAGGAATTATCTTTTCACCATCCCATAAGTTTAGTGTTTCGTTTATATATATATTGATATTTTTTTCTAGCTACTTCATAGCAATTTACTCTTGAAGAGGTTTTGTTACTTAAAAGTATGGTTGATGGGATTAGTGGACATAATTTTCAAAATTGAGCTTTTTGATTTCTTAAAAAAATGACATAGCACATTAGAACCTGATAATCAATTTTTTTCACTCTTCCCCTGTTTCCAACCATCTTTTAAGCTTTTAAGTCACCACATATGCTTTAAGTGTAATAGGTAATGAAGGTTGTTGTAAACGATGGTTTAGCTGGTTGAAAAAACGAACTTTTTCAGGTCAGTTGGCTAAGTTTCAGAACCCCACCAGGTTTAAACATTGTTTATTACTTTAGGAACTCAGGTGGATTTTCAAGGGTCACTAAGGAATAGGTAAATGGGATGTTATACCCTATTTGCTAACCATTGTAACTATAGGATGATTAGAATGTTTGAATATTAAGATGCTGCAACTTTTGTGTCTAGTCTTCTATGGCACCAAACGCGTAGTGAATAATATCTTTGCATGCTGCTGGTCAATAGAAGCTAGAAAGCAGCAATGAGTTGCAAGATTCAAAGGCAAAGATTTGCAAACAGTTTTGGAGGCTAGAGCATTTTCTTTTTGGTTGGTGAACATCTAATTTCCTTTACAAGCTTGCCAAAGGTTAATGAGAAATTATAAATCAGTCTTTATGGGTTGGGTCTATTGATTTTGTTTGACGAATTGTAAATGCGTAAAGGAAACTTAACTCTTTTTTTCTTTTCTTTTCATGTGCTGTATTTTATCCCTCCTTTGTATGAAGAAGATGACCTTGTTTTGGAACCAGTTCATAAGAAAATATGAATATGAAACTGTAAATAGGTGCAGATATAGGTTTTGATTTTCAAAATCCTAAGAGTGTCCGAATGCCAATGTATTACAAGATGAGGAGAGTAGCATGACATATAATTACTATTCCCATGAGATATTGAATTATTATTATTATTATTTTTTGATAGGTATGAGATATTGAATTATTGATTACTGAAGGTGTGATTTTGAGTTTATTGAGCAAGGTTGTATGGATTAGAAAATAAGAGTAGTTGTCTAGATTTTATAAAGCACGTAGAGACTTAAGAGTTTTGGTGGTGTTCTTCTTTGTTGCCAGTGATTGATTTTCCAAACATACTTGAGTGTCATGCTTGGTTTGATGCAAACATAACGGTTAATAGCTATCAAGAGGAATGTTATTTGAATTGACAGTGTTGTTTTGAGTTCTCTTGCTTGTCATTAAGATATCATAAAGTATGGTCTTTTCAAAGATTTAGTGGTTACTATTGGCTGTATTTTCGGTATTTGCATAAAGTAGATTGACAGATTTTATTGGACTGACGTGTGTCTGCATGCTGCGTAAATTTTTTACTGCTAAATTGGATTTTGGGAATGGTTTGTGTTATGAGGGCCTCGGCTGTGTCAAAGCAAATGTTAATATGGTTCTTCTTTTTTTACCTAAATTTAATTGTTTTTAAATGTTAATATAGTTCTTCCTTTGAGCCAGTCCAATCGTAATGTTCGAAGTTGTTCAGTGTCTAAGTGCACATATAAAGTATAAACAATTCAGCAATTGTGTCAAAAAGTTGATGAATTTTAGTCCCAGAAATTGTATCAATGCGCCTGGTGCAAGATTTTAGTTATATAATTTTGTCAATGGATATGAAAGCACTTCATATTGTCTTCTGGAATTCAAAACCCCAACAGCAGCGGCATTTGAGCAAAGAGAAACACTAGGATGCAATATTTACCAACAAAAATGCGTGAAAAAAGTCAAATAAAAATAAGAACAGTTGAGTAAAGGAATTTCCTGTCAGGTTCAAATCTGAAATAGCTTCCTGGAAAACGTTTCTTCCACATAGCATTATGATATCTAGGATAGCTCTTACATATGACAACTCTGTTATTGTTCTTATTATTACATGTGCATTAAGCCTTCGCTACTCTACCATCCTCTTATTAGTTTCTTTTCTGAGAGCTTTATTCATGTATTATCTTTACACGCATGCATGAACACATGTCGAAAAAGCCTTCATATTTCTTGCAAACAGTTCTGTAGACAAAATTCTAATGCGTTATTTTCATTTTTTCCTTTGTTGACTAGTTTTCTAACCTTGATCATATGCAAAATTCCTTCTCGTATGGTGTTTGTGATATCTGCTATAGATTTTAGATTAGTTTGTAGATATTCGCATGTCCAGTCGATGTTGCGGTAATGTACGCTTATCTGGTTTTGAAATGAGGTTTTGTAAGGATGGAATTAAGCTGGGTTTTCCCGCCTCTAAGATTAATTGGCTTATCTAATTTGCAAGTGTTGGTTGCCATTGGAATTTTAGCTTTGAATTGAGACATCCATACCCTTTGTGTATGCTGTTAAAGTCTTTTCCCGACCTCTAAAGAGTGAAGAAGCACAAATGGATGCTTCCTTTTCTTGATTCACCTGACATATTGACTGCATAAAGGTGCTGTCTAGTCCTCTAGTTTTGTTGATTTGTATGGTTTTTTCGTTTAGGAGCTCAATCGTTACATGTCCTGTACTATGTAAAAGCTTACCTCCACTGCATCTTTCGATCTTCATGAAGTACAGTTGCCGCCAAATTTTTTTACTGTGTAGGCTATGTCATATATGTTGTGGCTTCATAGCAAACCTTGTTTCAAATACAGTACTAGGGCTCTAATGTGGATAGGCTCTTAAACATTTAGGATGCATGAATGATGTAATTTGATTGTTATCTGGTGATTGATTGCTACTAATAACAGGCACCACATGTGGTCGTACAGATTTAATGGTAGATTTACAAAAAATATGAGTAAGAGATACATGTGTTGGTCTTACAGATTTAATGGTAGAGAGTAAGAGATGGATGTGTTTCTCCTTATACAACCATCAACCCATTGCAATTGCAATCCCTCTTACCAAAACCCATCTTTATTTGCAAGGCATCAAATGCTAGCAGAGGGCATTGCAATTGCCATTTAAGGTTGTCACCATAGACTCTTCAAATAGGCATTCCTTTGGAGTTGCTCACCCTAAACCTCCACCTCTGGTGGCTACAGAGGAGCTAAAGCACTTCAAAGAATGTGTACTTTTTTTTTTACTTATCAAAAAAAAAAAAGAATGTGTACAAGATGCCTCTAGAAAGGCCAGGTATATTTTATTCATTCTATTGCAAGTTCCTATCACATGTTATGCTTTTAATAACATGAGTGTCTTTCATTAAGAAAGAACACAATTCGATGCTTCATGATTGAAGCAGAATGAGCATGTTTCATGATTGAAGTAGCAGTAACAACTTAGGAATTGATTGGATAACAACGGTATCTATTTGGGAATGGAAGAGGAAGTAATGGCACGAGTCATGATGCATGGAATTTGGTATAAATGAAATATGTCTTCTACCTTATTGTAAATAGGATACCATTACATGAAACAATGAAATATCTTCTTTTAAGATGTTCATATTAATAGATAGAAAAATATATATGAATGTATTTCTATATTTAAAAGAAGAGTAAAAAAACCACGTATCGTATGGTCCTTTCTTTTTTGAACATGTTCTCTGGTCACCTGCATTTGTCCTAATTTTAGAAAGTCTTCATAGACCCCTGAGCACATTTTGACATTCTTCTAATCAATTATTGTTGCATGTTGTAGTATTAGAACATAATTATTAAAGGATGAGAAGACTACATAAAAGTCCAAAGTCTATTATACTTCCTTCCGTTTCAAATGTTACCAAAGTTCATTCTACTTCACATTCTAACCGTTACAGAAAATGAATAGTCTTAATTAATGTGGTTTTATTTAATTGTTTATGATTATTGTATAGTACATGTTGTGATGTACTAATGAGACTGCGGTGGTTGCTGCCAGGGATAGAGCAAAAATGTTACGTGAATCCATTCTCAAATTGGACAAATATAGGGAAGCCTTAAGCTTAAAGAATCGACCGCTTAGTGATCTTTCATCAAGTGAGAGATCTGGTGGAGTAAACTTAGCAAAGATGGGAAGCCAGATTCACAGAAACTCTCATGCCACTGTGACTCAAAGATTGGAGGACAGAACCAAGAGTATTGGGTTGAATATTAAGATTTAGCTCTCATCTATTTCTCTAATATTCAGCCTTCAACTTTGTTTGCAAATTACTTTAATGGGAGTGACATTAAACTTAGAGGGGATAGTTTTTAAGTCTGTTAGTCTGTTATTGTTACTCTTTTGTCGATTTATTTTAATCTCATTTAGAATCATTTTGTAATGAAAGATTAAATTATCTCTTATGTCTTATTTGAATTTAAATGGAGAATTGTTTTTTTGTTTAATTTCTTAAATGGTACATTGACTTATTTGTGCACATACATACTCCCACACAATGTTACCAGAAATCTCTTATCAACTGTTGGTTGATGATTGAGTGATTCTAAGTTGCGTTCAAATACAATAAGCACTCAAAAACTTCCGTTGAGCAAGATTAGCTTTCTTCTATTTATTTTTCTTTTATGTTTGAATTTCTTTGCAGGAAGCTTGGTTGGGAGCCTAAGCAACGGGAGAGTCATCTAGATGCAATGTTGAGAGGAGAGATTTTGACTGCCTTAGCTGTGTTTGGACATGATCTGACACTAAATGAAGCAAGTAGGCGTTTTCATGCTTTCTTAGATGACAGAAATACATCACTTCTCCCTCCTGACATAAGAAAGGTTGGTGAAGGAAACATTGGGCAATTTCTAGTATTCCTTCATTTACATTTTACAATTCCAATGGATGTTTATGGACTTGGTTTGCAGGCAGCATACGTGGGTGTAATGCAGAGAGTCAGCACCTCAAACAGATTAGATTATGAATCTCTGTTCCTCAAGCCCCCCTGAACTTCCAGCTGATTTTGCTGACCCCCCTGAACTTCTAAATCTCTCATTTTAGACCCTTAAACTTCCATTTTCTCTCACTTTAGACCCCTCTATTAGTTTTCAACGTTAAATGCCCATTATACCCCTACCCAGCCCACTTGAAATTCCGAAAATACCCAAAACTATAGCACCCACCCCAGCCCAAAACGACACCGTTTTGGGCATTAAAATTATATATATTTTTTTCTTTTTTTTAAAAAAAAAAAAAAGAAAAAGAAAACGAAAGGGGAAACTTCAAAGGTCCAGACTTCCGATAATTGAAAAACCCCCTCAGCCAAAACTTTCATTTAGGCCCAAACTTTGGTTTTCTCTCATTTTAAGACCCTTGCAACATTAAACTTCGTCGTTTTAGATTGGGTGAGTGGTATTAATTTAGGACCTAAACGGCCCGTGGTTTAATATTAAAAGGATTCGTAATCAAGATAGAACAAATGAAGTTTAAAGTCGAAAGTCAAATTAGTGGAAAATTTTAAAAGCGAAAAATATTAAAATATTAAAAAAAAAAAAAAAAAA
This sequence comes from Corylus avellana, assembly GCF_901000735.1. Lineage (NCBI taxonomy): Eukaryota > Viridiplantae > Streptophyta > Magnoliopsida > Fagales > Betulaceae > Corylus > Corylus avellana. The sequence goes on along the minus strand of NC_081542.1, from coordinate 42,948,839 downwards.
AACCAACTAGCGGAGGTGTTGTTTTAGACATTAAAGTATTTTTTTTTTTTCTTAAAAAAAATAATAATAATTAAAAAAAAAAAAAAAGTGAAAGAGAAAAGTCGGAGTTGACTCAAACCACCAGAATCTTTCTGCAAAGAATGCAGCTTCGAGGGTGGTTTGTACCCATGAAAATGAGGGTGGTCAAGGCCACCAAAAGAGCCATAAAAAAAAAAAAAAAAAAAAAAAAAAAAAAGGGTTTGGACTTTTGAGTGTTTGGACCACCCAAAGGACCACAGAGATTGATTTAAGGCCACCCTCTAAATTACGTGGGGGTGGCCCGAAACCACCCAGGCCCATGGGGTGGTTTTTGGCCACCCCAAAAACTAGAAACCATCCACTTTTTTTTTTTTTTTTGGCCTTTAAAGGGTGTGGGACCACCCCAACAGCTATGAAAGGTGGATTCACGACCCACCCAGAACCAGTAGCCAGGGGGGCTCCCGACCACCTGGACAAAAAATGAGATTAGTCCGAGGAAGCCACTTGCATTTTGTACCAAAGGGTGAAAGGCGGAACTTCAAATCTTTCTCTTTTTTTTTCCTTTTTTTTTTAATGTTTGCTTTAAAAAAAAAAAAATTTAATGCCCAAAACGACGTCGTTTTGGGTTGGGTGAGTGTTGTAGTTTTGAAGCCCAAAACGGTGTAGTTTTAACGTTGGGGTATTATGGGTATAAAAAAGTCAAACCGTTTAATTTAACGTTAAAAACTGATGGATAGGTTCAAAGTGAGAGCAAATGGAAGTTCAGAGGTTTAAAATGAGAGATTTGGAAGTTTAGGGGGGTCTGCAAAATCGGCCGGAAGTTCAGGGGGGCTTAGTGAAGTTTCCCCTAATTATTATAAATATGTTTTTTCCATGTTGAATTGGGTTATTGTAAATGTGTTTGATTGTTCCGTGCCCAATACTATTTGTTCATATTGGAACTTATCATATCTAAAGAATATTGGTGTTTTTCAATCTTTTTTCTCACTTGTATCCCTTCATTAAGGGTGAGTATGCAATCCTTATGACATTGTATGTATTTGATTTTCTTTTATGAATAGAATTTTTGTCTCCATTTCTAATAGCTGCCGAAGCCCACAAAGACATAATTGATATAAAAATAAAATAAATAAATAAATAAATAAATAAAGCATTTACCATTACTATTAGCGACGACATGGGTAAAAAGCATTTACCCATTAGCGACAACATTATATACTATATAGTCGTTGCTAATGAACATATTATTAGCAACGACAATGTCGTTGCTGATATGTGTATCATTAGCGACGACATAAAATTGTCACCACCGATGATGTGGTAATAGCAATGACAAGCCATCTTATGGGAGGTCATTTTAGTGACTACTTTTAATGTCATCAGCGACAACAATTGTCGTCACTAATGATTACTAATCAGCAACGACTCTAAATGTTGTTGCTAATGAGTCTTTGACGATGGGTGATGAAAGTTTTGGTCACTAATAGTCATTAGCGACCACTTTAAGGCCTTTTAGCGATGACTCAAAAGTCGTCGCTAAAGACTGTTTTTTTTTGTAGCATTAACTTTATATTGAAGGTTATAAAAGTGTCGTTTTACTCTACATCCAAAATGAAGTTATTCTCAAAATATAATACTAATTCACTTATGTGAAATTAGTATGTTTCCTAATTCCTGATGTGCTACTCAAAACAAAACCATGTATATAACAAATTTTGTGCTCCCAAATAAGTTTTTATTTTTTTTAAAAAAATAAAATAAAAAGATCAACCACATCAAGGTTTCAGGATATATAAACAATTGGCATTATCATCTATATGAAGAAAGGAAATTTCACCCAATTGCTATTACCATTATTACAACCAAAGCTTTTTGTTTTTCATGTTTCACTCATCTTTTGTTCATCCCAAACAAGAGATTGACCAATCTACCATTGAATATGTGGAACCACATGTGGTCTTACAGATTTAATGATAGATTTACAAAAAAATATGAGTAAGAGATGGATGTGTTTCTCCTTATACAACCATCAACCCATTGCAATTGCAATCTCTCTTACCTAAACCCATCTTTTTTTGCAAGGCATCAAATGCTTGCAGAGGGCATTGCAATTAAGTTTGTCAATATAGAATCTTCGAATAGGATATCTGCATTAAAAGCCCAATAAGACATAAAATACTTTATTGAAAAGCCCCCTAAAAAAAGAAAAGATAAAACCCTAAAAAATTATGTTTTAATATATTAATGATGGCAGCATCTAATTAGTTGATCAAACATGTTTTGAATTTATTTTTATTATTTTACTTTAGAAGGGATAAAAAAAAAATGATAAATAATGTAACTAGAGAAAAAAAGAAGGTAGAATTAAATTAATATCGCCAAACTTTTAATGCATCTAGGTGGAGCAATTTCAAGTCCCTCGAGTCTTTATTCCTTAACCATAACAAATATCCTTTTGAATTCTTATTTGTTCGGGTCCCACAATGTCTTAATTAAAATTACATATCTATGCACCAACTCATACCTATTTCTTACTCCTTTCTTTTATCTTCAAAGGGGGGAGGGGTTGAGCTTGACCAAACACCAATCTCTTCTCTCGTTTTGAGAAATTTCCTAATAGTATGAGTAGAATGATTTAGCTAAGGTAGTGTAAAGAAAACTAGAGCATGTTTTAGTTTTTTAATTGTTCATATTTAATTACAAATGGTCTATATTTAATTCTATTTTCTCTCTTTCTCATGAAATACGTAAAATTAAAAATAGAAAATTAAAAAACTTCAACATAGATACTGTAATTTTCTTTACATCAGTATGGTTTGGTTTACATTTCATTTGTTTTCATTTTTTTAAAGTACTCCTACTTATGTTTAATCAAAATTGACATTGCTTATTATTATTATTATTGGGTTAAATACAAAATTGATCCTTATGCTTTTGGTGTGTATCAAATTAGTCATTGTGTTTGCAAAAGTGATAAAATTAGTTATTGAGCTTTTTAACTGTATTAAACATGTCACGTTAGCCAATATAAAATGAGTGTTATATATATATATATAAAAGAAATAAAAAAAAATATATAGTAAAAATAACAGAGAAGAATATAATATACATATACGACAGAAAATCTCTCATTTATTTCAAAGAGAGGAGTATTGCATGGGATTATTAGCATCGCATTGATGGCCACATGAAATCGAAAGCTTTCCCCCATGGGGAAAATAGAGATAGATGTGGACCAAATTATAAGGCACTCTTACGTACTTACATACTATTTGTGGGAAAAGAATTGACAAATATTAAATGCCTGCATATGATATGCATGCATGCAGTCTGCATAAATATATATGCTTAAATATTGTTGTTAATATATATATATATATATATATATATATATATTTTCAAAATTGAATGCCAAACGCATCGGACTTAATATACAAAGAGAAAAATAAGAAAAGATTTCAAAACCGATCGAGCCATGATTCATAAGGCACCAATTAACCACCCTCGATCCATTGTGTTGAAACACTAAAAAACTAAATATATTTTGGCCTTGAAAATTCTACTAATTAAATTAATTAGTTGATGGGTCACAAATACATGCAATTGGATTTTACCTACTTGAGTGACATATATATACATAGAATTAAGTACTATATATATTTTTAATTGCATTGCCAATGCCTTAAACGGTTGTGGGAGTTTGAAGGAATGTGTATCATAATTAAGGACAACAATAATTAATTAAGGCCAGGGGGGCATCTTGATTTCCTTGCGTTGTCTCATGATTTCATTTTATCTTAAAGACATTTACCCAAATCTCCATTTAGAAGCCAAAGGTTGACCAACCTCTTTATCTCTCTCTCTCTCTCTCTCTCTCATTTCATTATTATTATTATTATTATTTTGGGTTTTTGAATATGTACGTCCGAATTAATTATGTGAGCTATGATGAACAGTATTTATGACATAATTAAAAAAAAAAAAAAAGGCAATAATATAATGTCCCCAATAATAAGTACTTCAATTAAAAAAAAAAAGTTACACAACATGGTTAATTAGAAACATGCATACTCAAATTACAGTGTATAAATTGATTTGCTCTCGGGTCATATCTCGAACATTTGTGCAGTATTGGGGGTTCGCCCAGTTCCGGAGGGCGGTTTGCATGCTATGAGTGGCGTTAGGTTATATGCACCTTTGATGGCTGCCTAATAGTAATTTAACGGGTATGATCCACCGGGAAACAACCCTGTTAGTTGTTACACAAAAAAAGTAGAAAATAAATAAATAAATAAGCATTAATGTAAATATATATTGATTAAACACGTAGTCGTAGGAGGGAGTTTTAGAAGAAGAAGAAGAAAAAAAAACAAATGTGTAGCAATTAAACCATTGTTCTGCAGTTCACCAAGCAGCTGATTGAGCCCGAGGTTAAGGACGAGGCGACAAGTTGTTTGAAAATAGTTAAGTGGAGAAAAAGAGGTATTAGTTCCGTGCTTAGTCCATTCGTACCCCCAGAAGGCTTTGTTTTGACCTTTTAAGTCAGGCCAAAGTGATATCATATTCTGGTAGAGTTGTGGGTAACTTGTCATCTACATATACATATATGCATATAACAAATGATGAGAAAATAAGAAGAATCATGACTATCCATAATTAACACTACTAAATTCTAATCACTTATTAGAAACTAAAATACATATATAGCATGCACAATCCCTTATTTGGATTGAATGGACGTGCTCGTGGAAAAGGGGGTCGAAAGTTCTGTGGCCATAGGCCATGTATGGTGAACGACCGAGGAAAAGGTCGCTGACATTGGTTATCAATTGAAACACTTTGATAGCAATAACCCGGTGGCCATTGCAGGGACAAGAGATAAAAATCAAAGGCGCCCAATATTATAGGTGGGAGACAGAAAAGAAAAACGAAAAACACAAATAGTGCTTTGTAAACACAACCCATTAGTCTTCCCATTTATGAAATTACACTCTTGTCCTTTGTTTTCCTACCCCGTGACTAGAGGTCTTGCCCACCGATTCCGGCGTCTGGCTACACCGGCAGAACGTATGCCCTCAGATGTAGATGGGTGTTGGGGTTTTTTGTGGGGTGAAGCCTCTAATATATACATGAAAAAGAAGGAAGGGCGGCGGCTAGCTATGGGCATTTTGGGGTTGGGACTTGAGCATGCCGAGTGATGTCAAACATCATGCCGGGCGTGATGCACGCCGGCTGATGTGATATTTTAAAATAATAAAATATAATATTTTATTATTATAATTATTAAAAAAAAAAAAAGCCGGTGCATGACTATTCAAACCCATGCCCGAGTAGGGTTTTCAAACCCATATAAGAACCGGGTCACGGGTATGGGTTTATTTAACCCAACCCGATATGAATCACTTTACAATTGTGACTTGTGAGAGATATTTTGCATCCCATTTCCCAATAACCATTTATCATATATATGGTACCGTTATTCTCTTTCTTATTCTCGATTTAAATGGCTCTGCGTGAAGTTGGTGAGCCAAAAAGGTTGGCTAAAGACAAGGCCTTAATTTTCCATTTTGCGGTCTTAATTTCCATCATTCTTAATATTGCATTACCGAAACTAATATTGTAATTCAAAAAAATGATGTGCTCCACGCTTCAGTTGTAAAAATTTGTTTCAGTTCCTTCTTCTCCAATCTTTTAGAGGAGAAGAAGTCATTTATTATTATTCTATACAAAATGGGACATACATATTCAATTTCCTACTCTCAACTGCGCAATAAAAATGATTATTAAATTTATACGGGTTAATCTATATATGATACATTAATGGTAATTTTTACCGTCACATCAAAGAGTAAACACTGAAAAGTTAAAAGTAAACACTTCAAATACGTGTAGCATTTATCTTATTTATTGGATTGGTTGTCAACAATATAATTTTTTAAGAGAATTCTTTTTTATTTTTTATTTTTCAAATAAAGTTTTTTTCAATACCATAAACGTCCTGGAATTCAGCCTTCACTCCAGAAAAAAATTATTTTACATTTTGCTGGAAATCTGCGTGATTTTTTTCTTTTTCTTACTCAGAGGAATATTGCTTCCAAACTATCATTTTATATCCAAACTACGTAAAAGTCAAGTCAAAATTGGAGGGATTGGGTTCAATATGGATTATACAACCACTTTTTGTGTATGTTTCTGATTTTAGATATCAGAAAATGATTATTAATTAGGTACTCTTTAGAGAACTTTTACAACTAATGCAAAAATTTACTTGATCTACAAAAAAATGAATCTCTGGTAGACGAATAGCTCAAATAATGTAATTAAATTATCTTTGCATTTATCATTTTTATTGCAGAACTAGCTAGATAGTTATCTTCTTTTTTTTTTTTGAAGAAAAACTTTACTGGTCTCATTAAAATCAATCCAAGATTACAGATTGCTCCCCCTGGATGGTCTCCGAGATACAAACAGGGATTTCTCCCAGCCACTCCCTATCTATTCCCATACCCGCAGCCAATTTTGCAAGGTGATGAGCTGCAAAATTAGCTTGGCGTCCCACAGAGTGACACTCCTAGAAAGTGAACTGGTTTAGTAGAGATTTCGCATCAGAAATTAGATGGCCAAATTTGCTCCAATTTTCTTCCCTCGAGTTCACTGCTTCTACCACATTTTTTGCATCACCTTCCAAACTTATATATTGCACGCCCATAAGCTGACAGAAACGGACAGCATTTACCATGGCCATAGTCTTCGCAGCTGTGGCATCCATAATTCCTTCACTGACTTTACACTGGCCGGCCATAAAAACTCCCTCATGGTCACGAACCACTACCCCCATGCCAATTCGTCCACTTTTACGATTGAGTGCTGCGTCCCAATTCACTTTCAGACGACCCCTCGGAGGTGTCTTCCACCTGACTTCCGCACTAGCCCTCTGACTCTGCTGCTCATTACTGTCTCCTTCTATAGCTTGCTCATATTCCAAAACTGCATTGGTAGCCCTCCTAATCAATATATTTGGGTGATCAAATTGTCCCCCATGGATCAGCTCATTTCTTCGGAACCAGATTTGTCGTGATATTCCCACGAATTTTTTAACTTCATCTTCAGTACAAGTCCTCATCACCTCTTCAAAAACATGGATAAACGCCGGCCCCTGCATTGAACTCTTCTGAAATTTTTTGCAACTCACCCCCCATACGTCCATAGCAGAAGGGCACGACCACAATATATGTATCGATGTCTCAGCCTCCAATCCACAAACTGGGCATAACGGGTCCTTTACAATTTTACGCCGCAAGAGGTTGTCCCGAGTTGGTAATATATCTTGACATGCACGCCATATGAAGTTCTTCTCCACATTTGGAATTTTTAACTTCCAAATCAGTTTCCATACATCACTCTTATGTAAACCCATTGAGCTTCCAGCCTTATCTCGATCTTCCACCTCTTTAGCCAGGTGATAGGCACTTTTTACCGAGAAGATGCCATTGGCTGTTCCCCTCCATATCAACATGTCCGCTTGGTTTGTACTGCTAAGGGGGAGAGATTGAATAGCTACAACTTCTTCCTTGTTGAACAACTGTCCGAGGAGTCTTGAGTTCCTCCAGCCAGAATCCTAATCAATTAAAGCACACACCTTGGAGTCATGAAATTCCGGGGTTGGGGGGGATTGGATCCTAAAGCTGTTCGGCAATTGTACCCACTTGTCACCCCAAATGCGGACCTTCGCTCCATTACCAATCCTCCAGAACAGTCCTTCATGTATAAGATTTTTCGAGCTGATAATACTCCTCCAAGCGTACGAAGGCTTCGTTCCCATAGAAGCATCCAACACCTCACACCTCGGAAAATATTTAGCCTTCAAAATCCTTGCCACTAGACTATCAGGTGATTTCCATAGACGCCACACTTGTTTGGCCAAAAGTGCCTTATTAAAACACCCAAATTCCCGAAACCTCATTCCTCCCTTCGCCTTATTAAGTCCCAAACGTCCCCAACTCATCCAATGGATTCGGCTATCATTAGTTTTGTGACCCCACCAGAATTTCTGCATCAAAGAGTTTATGTTTTTACATAACTCTTTTGGGATTTTAAACACTCTCATACTGTACGTCGGTCATACTGTATGTCGGGATTGCTTGCACCACCGCCTTCAGTAAAATCTCCTTTCCTGCCTGCGATAAAAATTTGATCTTCCAATCATTAAGACGTTTTTCAACTCGGTTTAGAATAGCCTTGAACTCCTTAATTCGAGACTTCCCAACCAACGCCGGAAGTCCCAGGTAGGTATCATATCTTTGGGTCGCCGGAATAGCAGCAATCGCGAGAACAGCTTCCTTGTCTGTAACCGTTGTATTTCGGCTAAAGAAAATTGCAGTTTTGGTAGCATTCAACTTTTGGCCGGAAGCTCGTTCATAAAGCTTCAAGACACCAGTCAAACGGTGCCAGTGTGCAACATTAGCTCTGCAAAACAATAAACTATCATCAGCGAAAAAAAGGTGATTCAAGCGAAGGCCCATCTTAGAGGTAGGAACACCCCTCAACGGTCCTTCACGATCCCCTCGGGACAGCAGGCCACTAAGTGCTTCCGCACAGAGAATAAAAAGGTATGGCGAGATGGGATCTCCTTGACGTATACCCCATGTGGGAATAATAGGTCCCACAGGGGTTCCATTAACCAACACTGAAAAATGAGCCGTACAACGCACATCATGATAAGATTAATCCATCTATTTGCAAACCCCATTCTCCTCATAACTGCCTCCAAAAAAGACCATTCCACCCGGTCGTAAGCCTTGCTCATATCCAACTTGACAGCTATGAAACCTTTCTTCCCATACATCCTACATTGCATGGTATGAAGAGTTTCGTAAGCTGCCAAAATATTGTCTGTAATAAGACGCCCTGGAATAAAGGCGCTTTGGTATGGTGAAATGATAGCAGGCAACACTTCTTTTAGCCTGTTTGCCAACACCTTAGAAATCAACTTATAAAGGACATTACACAGGCTAATAGGACGATAATCCGATACAGACAGAGGGTTACTGGATTTAGGTATCAGTGCTATATACGTAGAATTTAATTCTTTATTCATCACTCCAGAATTTAGAGAAAAAAGTACAGCATTGCAAACCTCCGGTCCAAGCAAATTCCAATTTTTTTTGGAAAAAACAAGCATTAAAACCATTCGGTCCCGGGGCCTTCATAGGGGCCATTTGATGGAGAGCAGTGCTGACCTCCTCTTCCGTAAATGGTCGCAGCAGCCTCATATTCATATCGTCCGTGATTCGTCGGTCGATGGCCCCTAAACATTCCTCCATGCAATCTGATCTTCCAGAAGTAAATAATTCTCTGAAGTAATCTACAAAAGCATCTCCAATGGCTTCTTGAGTCTCCATATAGTTTCCTGCTAGATCACACACCATTCGGATTGAATTGGATTTTCTTCGCTGATTTGCACATGCATGGAAAAAACGAGTGTTTTTGTCTCCATTCCGTAGCCACTCCACCCTCGCACGTTGTTTCCACTTGAGCTCCTCTAGCTCCATTAAAGACTGCACCTTAAGTTTGATATTTGCAATTTCAGCAGCAGACTCCGGTCCCTCCTGCGCTAGTAAGCCAGCCAACCAAGAACTCAGATTTTTAATTTCTGTTTCTGGTTTTTTCTTTTTTTCCTGCCACCTTTTCAGCTCCACTTTACACCTCCCAAGCTTTTTAAACAGGCCCCCCCACTCGCCAACTCGTGTGTGTCGTGGGTTCCATGCAGAATTTATAACTTCTGCATAGGTCCCATCCAACACCCATGATGCTTCGTGAATAAACCGGCGTTCTGTTCTTCTCCTTCGCCACTGTTCATGGAACACCACAAACAAAGGTAAATGATCAGAACAACTTGAACCCTCCACCAAAATTTCCGCCTGGGGGAATAGGGAGCTCCATCTATCATTTGCTACAGCTCTATCCAAACGTTCTTGAATAAAAGCTGCGCCCTCCCTACCATTATTCCATGTATATTTGGGTCCCCTAAAGCCCATGTCCACTAACTCACAATCTGCCAAAGTAGATTGGAAGTCAGCCATTCAACCTCTATTTTTGCCATTCCCTCCCCATTTTTCAGACAAAAAAAGGATTTCATTAAAATCCCCCACACAAATCCAAGGCTTAGGATCCAAAGTTGCAAGATATCGAATAAGGCCCTAAGCTTCTTTCCGTTTACTCGCCTCCGGGTGCCCATAAAAGCCCGTAAATTTCCACCATCCCATCGAAGGTTTTGTGCTTACTTTTGCATTAATATGACGCGAACTGTAGTTTTGAACCTCCACCTCAATTGTCTCTGTCCATAGGAGCGCCAACCCCCCACTTTTGCCAACACAATCAACAACTAACATATTGGGAAAACCCAACCTACTCCGAATCCGCTCCATTTTATTTTTCCCCATAATCGTTTCCATGAGAAAAACCATTTCGGGTTTCTTTACCTTCACCAAACGGCAGAGGTCACGAACTGTCCGAGGGTTCCCAAGCCCCCGGCAGTTCCAACTCATTATGCTCATTGCGGTCGGCGGGGCTGAGAACCAGCCACCGCCACTCCCGATCCAATTTCATTCTTTTTTGTTGCTTCCGCTAACACCGCTTGTGATGAGTTACGTCCCTTCTTTCCAGAGACAACTCCCCCTCCCTTAGCATCACCCGTCTTTCGTTTCCCCAATTGTTCCACAGGAGAAGACAAACTGGCCTGGGAGACACCATGGTCTCTCCTCTTCCAAGATAGTGTTTTTGTTTCCTTGCATGGGCCAGTTTTCTCACCCAATGACGTGTTGGCCATATTTTTTTCCACATCAGCAAGAGTTGGGCCAAGACATGCACTACCTGTTTCCCCCAATTCCACGTTGCTTTCCACTCCATTCTTTCCTTGAGAAAACGGCGCTCCCTCATCATAAATTCTGCCTTCTGATTTCGCATCCAGATTTGGCGTCTTTCCATTTAAAGTCCATTCCTCTCTTCCCTTTTCCATAACGGGTGGTACATGAGTAACGTCTTCAGTATTAGCATTAAATGGCGACATTTCTCTCCAAGCTGCAACGGATCCTTGCCCAAAGTAATTGATTCCTCCATGATTTCCGGAATTAGCATTAATACAGTCATAATGACCATCCTTTCCCTTCTCCATCGGATCTTTCCCCTTTGGATGAATTTCCGCCGTTGGATTGGCGGTTCCGTTTTCTTCCTCCATCTCCGCCGGCGTTCCATAGTAGGTTCCACTATCTTCACCGAAAGTAGTCTTTGTCCCCTCTCTAGCCATACTTTTTATTCCTGTCCCTGTTCGGTTGCCAAACATGGACTGATCAGTCTCCATTCTCTCGGACATTGCATCTGCTCCCCCACGAACTCGCCGGCCAGGTGGTGGTACCCTCAGCCACGGACCATATTCAGTTGCACTTCCTAAAACGCCAGGTCCAGGTTTTTTCATACACCCCATCCTGCCATGGAGCACAACGCCACAGTGAAAGCAAAAACGTGGGATTCGTTCGTATTGGAAATTAATCCATACTGATGAACCCTCAATTTTTAGCCTCCGGCCCCTAGCCAGTGGCTTGGTTAAATCTAATCTGATTTTAACACGTAGAAACTTTCCCCATCCAATACCATCTTCATCTGTGTCAACCTCCTCCACAAAACCTACCGTGGAACCAATCTGTTTCCCAACCTCAGTTCCCATACAAGCAAGGGGGAGTTTGTACATCCGCACCCAGAACGCCACCTTCACAAAATCGATCTGCTCCAACGGAGTGACTCCATCGAATTCTGCCACTGAAAATACGTTCCCTTCGATCACCCAAGGACATCCCTCGAGAATTCGAGTTTTGTCCCAGTAATGCTCGAAGTCGATTAAAAACGTGTTTTCCCCTACGACCCTGAGAGTTAGTCTGCCCGTTGGTTTCCACCACCGTATTAGTTGTGATCTGATTATATCTTTTCCAATGAACCTTTCAGTAAGTAGCTTCCCCACTAAGCAAGATTGTCCTCTGGAGACAATCCCTGATAAGGCTTCACGCTTAATCTCCACCTCCACCTCCTCATCCTCCGTCAGGGAGAGGTTTCCCCACAATCTAGACAGGTCTTCCTCCATTGAAACTGTCAAACCGTTTGCTACACCCTACGATTGTATCACCACCTTCCACAGCCCTCTTGACTTGGAAATTGTTTTCTTCTCCTCTAGGGTTTTAGAAGCCTAGAGAGACACAACCCTATCTCTGACTGTGTCCTGTCAAGATTATTAGCTAGATAGTTATCTAAACGCTTATTAATTATCAAGTTTTGACAGCAAATACGCAGCTCATGATCATCAAAGTAATACATTTTAGAGTTTTGTAATCATCTAATGTTAATTATTTATTTTATTTTTTTGGCATATGCACACAACAAAAACACATAACCATATATATTGCATTTTAAAGAGGCAACTCAGAACCTATTTCTTAATATCAAATCTCACACAATATATATATTCTAACATCTCCTTCAAATTCAACGTAGAAGATTCTTAAATCTTGAGTTTGAAATAAGTTGACAACAATCGGAGGCAAGGGAGTTAGGTCTTTAGCAACAATAGGCCAAGAATTTTCAAAACAAGACAAACTATGGGCCAAGACGAGAGCCAACAAAGGACCGAAATGAGGTGACCAACTATGAGCCTAATATGGTCTTGGGTTTTAAGCATTATCATAAAGGCCGTACAAATATGGTCCAAATTAATATGGGCCATATATGGAGCCAACTATGGATTAAAATGAGTTTAAGTTTTAAACAATAATGCAAATGCCAAAATGAGAGTCAACTATGGACTAAAATGAGCTTGAGTTTTAAACAATACTAAAAAGTGTAGAATTTGTGCCCACAAAGGTCTAGAAGTAGATTTAGGTCAATAAAGCACCAAATAAATAGGCCAACAAAGGGTGGAAAGGTGGGCAACTTGAGATCTTTTGATTTTTCTTTTCTTTTCTTTCAACTGATTTTTTTTTTCTTTGCAAATCTATTCATTTCTTTTTCTTTTTTTCTTTTTTATTTTTTATTTCCCAAATAAGTAGGAAACAAATCTGTATCAGATTTGTCAATCTTGTGAGCATTAATCTTTGTTGAGGTAAAGCCTAAGGTCTAACTTGTTCCAAGGGCACATACCACAACAATTATGTCTTCTTTCAAGTCTTAAGATTATGGACCTTGAAGATAATAATGATTTTTCATGAGCAATCGCTCAATTTTTAGGGAACTTGAGTAATTACAACGATGGAGAAATTGTTGAGAGCTATGGTGATCAAATGGTACTATTGGTTTCTAAAGGAAGCCAACGTTTATATTATAATCGAATTATTTATCTTGTCTATTCCATAGACCTTTTGGACCATTCTGCCATGCTTCAATATTCATCTGTCCGAAGCCAAAATAGAACAATATATACTTGGAACAGATCAATCTATGTTTCAAGAAATAGCTTCTTTCGCTGACCCATTCAAATTGACAAAGCTTTTGTTCGAACTAATCATTGAAAACTTGATTGTTACAAGAATTTCTAAAAATGAGAGTTGTTACAAGAACTAATCATTGACAAAGATTCTTTCATTTTCCACAAATGAGAGTTTTTTGTTGAAAATGAGAGAGTTGCTTGAGAGAGTTGTTTGAGCTTTCTCACATTTGATGTGATATAAAAGTGAGAAATATCAAACACGCAATGATTTTAGGCTACATCAAATGCATCCAATCCAATATCAAACAACTCTCTCATTTTCCACAAACAACTCTCATTTGTGGAAAATGAAATAATCTTCTACGTTGAATTTGAAGGGGATGTTAGAATAATAATAATAATAATAATAATAATTGTTGGAAATAAATTCACATTACAAGCCCACCAAATTTTGAGCCCAATGGCTAAGGATAGGCCCATGAAGATATTAATTAAATAGCAAAGGCTATTTAATTAATTAATAGTCTTATATTCCAATTAGGATAATATTGGGATAAATACGTTCTACTTATCTCTACAAGATGACTACTCAAGATTATCTCTACATAGTATCTGTTGAAGGTTTATCTCTACATGATAGCTATTGAGTTCTATCTCAACTTTGGACTCTCAAATCAATTCAAATAAGAAGATCCAGTCCAATTCTACTTCAACAGCCTAAGCCTATAAATAGGCCCCGACACAAGGTACTAAGGGATCTTGAATATTGAAATATTCTCACATATTATTGAGTTAGAAACTTTCTGACTTTGGCATTGGAGTGTCCCCGGGGAACCGGGGACCCCTTGACAATGTTGTCTTTTTTGTAGTGATTTGGAGTGCACGACGACGTATTGAAGATTCCGAAGAAAGCGCATCCACCGTGTTGAAAACGGTTCTAACAGTTTGGCGCCGTCTGTGGGAATCAACAAGTTCGTTTCTCATAAAAAAATTGTATTCATCACGGTGTGCATTGCTATAGCAGATCTGCCTCTTACATCGCAGATCCACCATTCACTGAAGCCCAAACGATCAGCCCATGGCAGTCACCGTCGGACCCGCTGGTTCTTAAAGTTACTGTTTGCCATAGACCCATCAGCGACGAACCTCCAAACTGGACTGCCGGGGACCACTGCTGCAGGCGACCCAAATTGCCAGAAACCCACTGTTGCAGGTCTCCGACCCAGCGCGCAACACGATCCGCAGCACCTCCAAACTGGACCGCCGTTCGCCGAAAGAACCTCCAAACTTGCACCTGTCACCGCCAACCTCCGGACTGCCGCATCGCCGACCTCCAGCCGCAGCATCACCAACCGCGGTCTCTGGGTTTCCGATCTGTCAACACCTGTGAAGGAAAAACGCTGTTGTGCGTAGAAGAGTCTGTGAAAAAGAAAGAAAAAAGAAAAGGAAGAAGAAAGAAGAAAAAAGAAAAAAGAAAAACGTGAAGGGCTGTACGTTGGGTGAATTTGGAGCAAAAAGGGGCGTTTGGTAACAGGTTTAATTCTTATCCAGCATATATTTTTATTCTGGTTTAGGAATAGGCTATCCTGATTTAAGTTTATATTCTTATTCTGGTTTAAGAATAGGCTATTCTGGTTTAAGTTTATATTCTTATTTTTGCTTAGGAATAGGCTATTCTGGTTTAAGTTTATATTCATATTCTAGTTGAAGAATAGGCTATCCTGGTTCAAGTTTATATTCCTATTTTTGCTTAGGAATAGGCTATTCTGGTTTAAATTCCAAATTTGGTTTCGATTGGTTGTGAGAATAAGGTAATTCTTATTCCAAATTATTACATTCCGGGGATACTCTATCTCGAATAAAAAGAACCGGGTATATCACTCCCGGATATTTCAAAAAAGAACCGGGTATATCACTCCCAGATATTTTAAAGAAGAATTGGGTATATCACTCCCGGATATGGCAAAGGAAGAGCCGGGTATGTCACCCCGGATATATTACCATCGGAGACAAGGAGAAAACCTTGGTTAAAAACAATTAACAGGAGACAACCCGGTAAAAAACAAGAAGATTTACCCCGGAGACAAGGAGAAAACCTTGGGTAAAAACAATTAACGGGAGACAACCCGGTAAAAAACAAGAAGATTCACCCCGGAGATAAGGAGAAAATCTTGGGTAAAAACAATTAACAGGAGACAACCCGGTAAAAAACAAGAAGATTCACCCCAGAGACAAGGAGAAAACCTTGGG
>NC_081542.1:42927458-42933003 GCF_901000735.1 Corylus avellana | reverse complement strand
TCTTCCAAGGAAAGTCCTCTTGATTAGAATTGAACAAGGCCTTGTAGAGCGACTTAACCTCGAACTTGCCCTTCTTGGACGAAGACCAGCAAATACGATCTACACTGCCAATGGAAACCTTGCCAGAATACAACCGATCAAAAAAAGGAGAAACCAAATCCATCTCCCAATCTTGGACCGGCCGTACAAAAATGACATTCCACCCGACAACCCCATTCCTCCAAGTAAAATTATCCTTCACCCAAGCTTCTTTGTGAAATCCATGCATATCCCATCTAATTGGAATATACCTGGTTTTTGTCACCAAGTTCTGTGTTCAAGGATTGCCTGGATTGGCATATGACTACTCGTATTCCTACCCCGCCACCCGCATTGTGCAATACTGCGAAATCAAGTGCTCTTGCGGCCCTGCCTGCTTCATCATTATAGACTGGCCACAGCTGAACAACAATGCTCCAAAGTCCAATCAACACTTTTCCACATGAAGAGTTTTTTTGCTACCTGATCTATTCAACTCATTTCCATATGAAGATGAGCCTAGTACGCAGGTCTTAAAAACACATGCAAGTCTCATGTAGCTTTCAAGGTATTAATACTCCTATATTTATTTCAGTCGTTTCTTAATTGTCTTGTTACTTCTTTTGTAGATACTTGGCTGTATGTTTGGCCATTTTATGGAAAAATAAAGTCTTAAGTGTTGATTTATCTAATATCTTTTACTAATTTGATGAAATTTGGATAGAAAACCTTTCAAAACATTGGAGCAATGTCTCTGAAAAAAACTTGGTCAGGATTCGGAAAAGTTTTTGATAGAAAAAGCAGAGTATATCATGATAGGACATACCAATGGGGGTATGGAGTGTAGAAATGAAACGGGGATTTATAATAGATAAATGTTCCACTTAAGGTAGGAACCACCAGTCCACCATACACTCAAGGTGCTTAAACAATTCTTTTCTTCTTTCTCACTCATTCGCTCTATTGTTTATATAGAGAGACGACTCCTACGAGATACACTACAACTCAGCCTATTGCTACCAGACTCATAGTCAGCAACAACTACCTATGACCTGATAAACATAAATGACTTTCTAACATGATAATGATAAATGACATAAACGACTTACTACCATGATAATCATAAATAACTTTATTGACTCATCCCTCTATCCTTTATTCTCCTAGCTGAAGAAGATCGAGCTAATACGTATACTTGGGATTAGGTATCCTAGTCCTTTGGCCCGATCCCTATCATATCATGTAGGCTCTTTGATTTAAATTGGTTGTTGATTTTAATTTACTGTCAACTTGTAATGTCTGCTTGATATGCGAGCTCATGCAGAATGTCTTGATCTTGCTTTACTTAGTTGTGTTTCTTTATTATATTTATCCTCATCTAATTGTTAGGTCAGTGGCACTAATTATTCTGGAAGCTGAGACTGCAATTTATGTTTGTTGAGTTTATTGAGTCAAAATATGTTCACATTTTCTAGAAACCAAATAAGTGGAGATGACAAAAAAGAAATGTAAAGTCTTTGAAAGTTTGATTTAAAAGCAGCAATGGTTTAAGTAGGAATTTCTTTTGAGACTCAGGTGGATTTTATATGCTATTGAATTGTGTTGCTCAGAATAAATTTTAAATAATAATAATAATAATAATTAAAAATAAATAAAAAATTGAGAAGAATAAATTTTGTTCCCCAACTTGGTCGAAAATAAAAACCTAACCCTGCGGCTTGGCGTTTCTTATTCTCTAACCCTAAAGCAACAGAGAAACCAATGGCCAACGAATTGCCTGAAGACTTGGTGACGCAGATTCTGCTATGGCTTCCGGTCGTCTCTCTCTTGCGTTTCAAGTGCGTCTACAAATCCTGGTACGCTCTCATCACACACCAAAACTTCGTAAGAAAACACCTCATACACAACAACAACAACAACAGCAACACCCACCTTCTCCTTTAATTGCGCGACAAATTCACCGAAGATTATGTTGTCTCCACGATTTCTTATGAAACACTCCTAGTATCCCTTACACAACCTATGCCTCCACTGTTTTCTTTTGGGTTGATGGAGGAGGGTGGGACTTTTGTTGTGGGTTTTTGCAATGGTCTCGTTTGTCTCCACGGTTTTTCAACATATCACTTCAATGTTGTTATATGGAACCCTGCAACTAAAGAAACAAAGGTTGTCCTCGAATTGCCCCAATTCCGTGGCGGCTATATTGGTGGTATGGGATTTGGTTTTGATTCCAAAACTAATGGCTACAAGATAATCAAGATTCATTTTCTCCCTCATCACGAGTCTAAGTCTAGAAATTATTCATACTAAAAAGGGGTATACAGCTTAAGTTCTGATTCTTGGAGAAAACTTGATGGACACTGGGAATACACAAGGTCACCTTTTCTTACTGATAATTGTATAGGTCAGTTGACATACATCAATGGGATGGCTTCTTGGAGGGCAGCTGGTGATGCTAGTGATGATAGGGCAGGTGTCTTGTCATTTGACATGAGCGAAGGGGTATGCCTAGAAACACCGCTGCCGGATGATGTTGTGAGGAATCGCAATCCACTTGTTTGGGAAGAGTTATTTGTGTTCAATCAATCGATTGGTATGGCAGTTAGAATCTGTCCTGAAGATTGGTTCAAAACACGCTTTGATATTTGGTCGTTGCTTGAAGTTTGTGTTAAGGATTCTTGGACTAAGCTTTTCACTATTGGACCGTGTATGGGAATTATACGACCGTTAGGATTTTGGTAGAATAACACCATGTTCATGGAAACTTCTCACAAAAATTCTCGTAGAGTGGTCTTGTACGACCCCTCTACCAAACAAATGATGAATCTCCAAATTGATCCTGGAGTAACATTCTCGTCACAGTTGGTTACTTACATGGAGACCCTAGTTTCTGTCAAGGGAGGAAATGGATTTGAAGAGCAAGATATATAGTTGTTGACAATGCTTGATGACCCATCTTTCTACATATGTTCAAGTGTGTTTTAGGCAACATATATGTGTTAAAGATAATATTTTATGCTTATTCTTGTCAAATGATATCTTTCTCATTAAATATATATATGCATTTAACTCGTATCTCTTTTGGAGCAATTGTGAGTGAATTTAAGCTTAAATAAGACTAGTACAAGGGTTCTACACAAAATCTTTATTTTACTTATCATGCGGAAGTAGTTTTTCACAGTCCCATATGTTTAGTCTTTCTTATATATATATATATATATATATATATATATATATATATTTCTTTGCTGCTACTTGTTAGCAATTTACTTTTGAATATGTTTTGGTACTTTTGAAGAGGTTTTCATAAAATGCAATGCACATCTAGGCAGGGGAAAGGCAAGGCTCAAGCTTGTTAGCGTTTGAGGGCTTTGTTGTCCTGTGGGCTTTTTGGGTGGGTCGGGTTGTGGGCATTTTTGCTTCTTTTTTTTTGGGTTTTGGGCATGTGGGAGCTCCTTGTGTATACGGCCTGTGTACTTAAGGGTGCGCCTTACACCTTACGCTTTCAATAAAGTTTTTCATTACTTATAAAAAAAAAAATGCAATGCCCAAAAATCTCTTGGCTTATTAATTATGGCATTTTTTTGTAGAGTTATATATTGAAAATTTGAAGTTTCATTTAAAATAAATAAAGGCTTATCACTACCTTGTTCTACTAACAGAAATTTTGGCATTGAACTGTATGTTAATCTTTCAAATCACTATAAGATGATTAGAATGTTTGACTTTTTTTTTTTTTCTAGGTAATCGAGATGTCATTAAAAACGTAAACAAACCTAGAGATACAAGAAGTATACAAGAACAACATCTAGAAGGAGAATTAGAATGTTCGAATAGGACAAAGTTTTCCTCCAAACTAGGTTGGAGGAATTTCCTTCAACCTAGACACAAAGGGATCATCTTCCACACTACCGCGCTTCAAGAACGGCCTCCCGACCACCAGCAATCGAACAAGCCCCTCACCTTGCAAGGCATGACCCAATGCAACCCAAACCGATCAAAAATAGTATGCCAAAGAACACTTGCGATTTCGCAATGGAGAAGAAATGATCGACTGACTCTCCATTCTTCTTGCACATACAACACTACTCCACTACCACTAGGTTCCTCTTCCGCAGGGTGTCGTGAGTCAAAATTTTGCCTAAGGTCGCGGTCCACCCGAAAAAAGCCACTCGCAAAGGCACCTTAGTACACCAAATGCTTTTCCAAGGAAACACCTCATGGTCAAATTTGGACAAGACCTTGAAGAGAGACTTAACCTCGAACTTGCCTTTCTTAGATGATGACCATCGAATACGATCCATAGAACCTATGGATATCTTGCACGAGTACAACCGACCAAAGAAAGAAGAAATCACATCCATCTCCCAATCCTGTACTGGCCGCACAAAAATGACATTCCATTCGACAACCCCATTCCTCCAAATAAAGTTATCCTTCACCCAAGCTTCTTTATGTCTGGCGATGCTGAACAAAGACGGGAAAACATGCTTCAAAGAGGAGTCCCCACACCAAATATCATGCCAAAAATGAACTTTCGAAGCCACCCCCACCTCATAACGAATACCTTTGGCAAATAAATTTCAACCTTGACGAATGTGCTTCCATAAGCCCACACCATGGGAACCCGAAACCTTCTTTGTGCACCACCCACCCTCCTGATCTTCATATTTAGCTTTGATAACCTTATACCACAGAGCCTCACTCTCATTCGCATATCTCCAAAGCCATTTACCCAGGAGAGGTTGATTAAACTGGTGCAACTTACGAATGCCAAGCCCACCGTACCGAAGGGGACGACAGACTTGATTCCAATTTACAAGATGCAGCTTAGGCTCGTCTCCCATCCCTCCCCATAAGAAATTTCTTTGAACTTTCTCAAGTCTTTTAGCTACACTCATAGGAATCGGAAACAGAGACAAAAAGTAAGTCGGAAGATTAGAGAGCGTACTCTTAATGAGTTAAACGACCTCCTTCAGAGAGATACATTCTCTTCCAACCTGCCATCTGACGCTCCATTTTTTCGATCACATCATTCCACATAACCTTATCCTTATACCCCGCCCCAAGAGGGAGACCCAAATACTTCATCGGCAACACTACACCCAAGGATATTAGCTAAAACCCCTATGTTCTCCACCTCACCAATAGCCACAATTTTAGACTTTCCAAGATTCACTCTCAAACCCGAAACAGCTTCAAAACATAAGAGAATGAGACGCACATACCGGATTTGCTCGATAGAAGCTTCACAAAAAATCAAAGTGTCATCAGCAAATAAAGAGTGGGATACCACTAACTCCGATAATACCCTATTACCCACCGAAAAACCAGTCAAAAAGCCGTGGTCAACCGTCGCATTCACCATCTTACTCAAAGCCTCTATAACAAGCACAAAAAGTAACGGAGAAAAGGGTCCCCTTGCCAAATTCCCCTCGAGCTGTTGAAGAAGCCTTCCGGAGAACCATTCACAAGAATGAAAAATGTTACCGACGTAATACACCACTCTATCCACGCCCTCCACCTC
>NC_081542.1:42919513-42927358 GCF_901000735.1 Corylus avellana | reverse complement strand
CGTACTTTGTTCCGAGTATAAGCTTTGATAACACTTCACAATGTGATCTTTTACCTCAGCTGGATCATTGGATAGTACGCCATTAATACGAAGCACTTACACATGATTAAACCTGTGATGAGAGTTAGCCATCTTGTGAAAGAAACTAGTATTGCGGTCCCCCTCCTTGAGCCACAAAGCTCTCGATTTTTGGCGCCAATGAATTTTTTCACACAACAAGGTGTTCTCCAAATCTTTCACCATATCCGCCTTTTGGGCCTTCTCCTCTTGGGATAAGCCCCTTACCTCTGGCAACTCATCCAACTCCTGAATACCTCCCAACAACTCTTTTTTCTTCCTCCCAATGTCCCCAAACACCTCCTCATTCTGTTTTTTCAAATCCAATTTAAGGGATTTCAACTTCTTAGCTAGCACAAAACTAGGTAAACCCTCAACCGAATAAAACCCCCACCAAGACCTAACCTTGTCAACAAAACCTTCAGCTTTAAGCCACATATTTTCAAATCTAAAGCATTTATTACCTCCACAAGGAGCCCCACAATCCAATAGTAAAGGGAAGTGATCGGAGATCAAGCGCTGAAGTCTTCTTTGTGACACTGCAGGGAAATGATCTTCCCAATCCGAGGATATCAAGAATCAGTCAATTCTAGACCAACTCTCATTTTCTTGATTATTAGACCACGTAAATTGACCCCCCATCATTGGCATGTCCACCAAGTTGTTCTCTGAAATGAAGTCCGAAAAATCCATCATGCTAGTGGAATAGTAAGAAACACTGGACCGCTCACTAGGAAACCGAACAATATTAAAATCCCCTCCAAGACACCAAGGAACCTCCCACACATTCATCAAACCCGCTAATTCTTCCCAAAGGGCCCTTCTTTCCCCATCATCATTCGGACCATACACTCCCCCAAAAGCCCACTTCCAATTGTCCTCCACATTTTGAAAAGAGCATGCCAAGGAGAAAAGCCCCACACAATCCTCCTTACACTCCACCACCCTCTTATCCCACATCAATAAAATCCCCCCTGACAAACCATTAGACCCTTTAAACTTCCACCCCACATGTTGACCTCCCCAAAGACTATGAACCACCTCTCGGGAAATAACCTCCATCTTTGTCTCAATCAAACACACTACATCAACCTTCCACTCTTTCAAAAGACCCCTAATACGCAACCTTTTTTTGATGGCATTCAACCCTCTCACATTCCATGCTACTATGTTAAGCTTCATGATCCACCAACGTGCCCCTCTCACAATCCTTGAGCTCCTTTAATCCTGTTGGGTCTGGAACATAGGCAGAGATGCCTCCCAAATCAGAATCACCCTGCATCCTAGAAGCTTCAATAAAGTTGAACAAAAACTCCAACTCCCCTATCTTCCCTTCATCAGTTAACCCAATTTTAGGGCAGAAATTGAGACAATTATTAACTACCTAGCTGGAAGACATCAACCCTGGCCCTAAATCCTCCAACCCAACAGATTCTGAGATACTTTCCTCTTCCGTACCAGAGCCAAGCCCAAAAGGCTCCTTTGCCTGCATACACTCCACTCCTTTTTTTCCATCAAGAATCTGGGGACTCGTACTGCTTGCCTGCCCCTGACAGAAATCCTGCGAATAGCTCCCCCTTACCATTCCTTTATTCCGACGAGAGGGGATCTCCACCAGGAACTGAACAGTACCCACGTCCGTACCTGCCCCAACATCTCCGATCTCCACAGTACAAATTGGCGGGCTCTGGGTATTTTCCGACAGGAATTGCGTCTCCGGCACCCTCTGGATTGATTCCGGCTTCGACCCCAGAATCCATTTCCCCTACCCACAAACTGCAATACTTCCCCCAACTTCTCCGGTCTCCACAGGACAAATCGGCGGGCTCTGGGCATTTTCCGGCGAACATTGCGTCTCCAGCACCCTCTGGATTGATTCTGGCTTCAACCCCAGAACCCCTTTCCCCTGCCCACAAGCCGCAACCGAAACTTCTATCGAGCATACCAACGCAGTGTCCCATTTTTTCTGCCCAAAATTCCTTCTCCTATAAGTCAACAAATCCTTTCCCTTGCCGGTAGACTGAGCCTCGATCGCCGGAATGGTGGAGACTCTGTTGCTTGACTTCTCACCGACCATAAACCCGTCACCAACCCATGCAGATGTACCAAAGACCTCTGTGAATATACCTCCTTCCGCTGATCCAACCCTACAGGTAGAACCTTCTCGGCCAGCAATGACGAGTTCTCCGACCGTGCCAAGTGAGGTCTCAACTCTAACGAATTTTTCTCAACCTCCTCCCTGAGTGCCACCTCAGCTGAGAGAAATGTATCTTTCGGTCCAACTCTACCTAGGCTACTGAAGCAGCCAGCACCTGAGCCCAGCATTCCTTTGGGCTTAAAAACTACTCTTTTTTTCACCTTCATCTTGCTGTTGGGCTTTGTGCTTTTTCCCCCCCGCCCACACTTTTCCTTTCCTTTCCAAACTGAACTTTTCTGGCCTATATCTTTCTTATCTCCCTGCCCAAGCCCATTGCCCTCCAACTGCTTGAATACCCTGTCAAGTTTTATCAACCCCACGTCACATTCCCGTTTCAGACATCTCAAAGTCTCCCTAACTTGAGGAGCTCGAGATGTACAGCAGAGTAGGTCTGCCCAGCATGGTTCACCACTCCCTCCCATCCCTTCAAGTGCACAGAAGCTGACGTCGACGCCTCCTGCACTGCCGGCAATGAATTGCGACTCGCCGGAGCTCCTATCGACGCCCCCATGCAGCCTCCATTCTTCATGTTGTACCTTCTGAGCTCTACCGGACCTGTAACAAACCTCGTCGGCAAGGGCAGCTTCGTCGGAACCACCCCAGAAACACCGATAGCCGACGCCGAATCATGGGTCTTCAACAGAAACACTGCTTTGCTGCCATAATCTCTGAGCTTGCTGTTTCCTGTGATCGGAGTCATCTTTCGGCCCCCTAGTCACCCTGGCCTTCGGTTCTTGGAAAGAATTGCGGCAATCCTTGGTTGACTTCAATGACATTCTCAGTGTTTCCGCAAAGCTCCTTCTTTCCTTCACCTCCTTATCTTTCTTATCTTCCCTGACTACTCAGTGCTCGCTTACCACTCGAGACTCACAGAGAGACGAGTTTGCCACTTACATTTCCTAGACGAAACGATCCCACCCAAACCCACGACGTCCTTCAAGAATGATGATTGAGCCGCACTTCCTTCTTCTATCAAATTCCTCCACCATCAGAAAACATCCATTATTGTTAGAGCATTTCTGAGCTATTATTCTAGGATACCCAGCTCTAGACTGATCCCAAAAAACTTCCGAATTATCCACTGCCACCAAAGCCTCTCCTATTCGCACCATCCAAGCTAGCTCGTGCTTTTTCATGAAAATGGACCTTTTGAATCTATTACTCCTCTAAAAAATCCTTACCCCTGCTGCCCCCACCTTAATCAAAACCTCAAACTCCTTGGACTCCACTGACCACCTTCTCGAACCAGCCATGACACAGCCTAACACTAGCATAAAACAGCTCTCACGTGCCCCCCATGCGCCGACACAGGCGAGAGAGAGAGAAGAGAGAACTAAAACGAGTTCTGACAATTAATTTTTGTCTCCTTCACTTAGGCTTTTGGCTTTTGTGATGGGAAAAGCCATCACAAGATGCTTGTAGGAGAGAAATAACTTTTTTGTCTCGCCCTCTTTGGCACTTAACATGAAGTGAATAATAACTTTGCATTCAATGTGTTACTGGTCAATAGAAGCTAGAAAGCCGCAATGGGTTTCAAGTTTTAATGGCAAAAGGTTGCTAACAATCCTGGAGGCAAGAGGTCGACGATTGATTTAGCAGCTGTGGCATAAGTATTGACATTTCAAATCATATACTGCATAAGTGCAATAGAACAGATGGATCTTTGTTTTGTAACTCTTGAGTGTAATCCCTGTATTGCGGATGTGTAGAAATTACAAACCTTATTGTTTAATTAAATGTTCGCGCGTTACCTAGACATTTTTGATCTCATGCAAGCTTGTCAACTTTGTTTGTAATAATGTTGCTGTGGCTTTCTTGGTTATAATTCTATTTTTTCCTTTTCATTTTGATGTTATTATATGCTTGTTGAAATTTATGCATTGAATTCCATGTCATGGGTTGGTAGTACTATGATGCACTCTGAACTGGTTGGTTCTTCTATCTTTGTTTTGGTTGCCAAAACTTGACTACTGGTGAAATGGATTTGCAGCCCTTGGAAACTGTGGACAGAATAGAATATGGGGCTGTGTCAATCATCACACTCCACACTCCCCTCATACTGCATATATATATAAACCAACATAGAGTACAAAGACAAAAATATCCATACACAAAAATACCCATACAATATATTTTTCTAACACTCCCCCTCAAGCTGGAGCATATATATCATATAAGTCCAGCTTGGAACAAATAAACTCTAACTGCTTCCGACACAAGGGTTTTGTAAACATATCAGCTAACTGATCTCCAGACTTCACGAACGGTGTAGATATATCACCATTGAGTATCTTATCTCGAACAAAGTAACAATCAACCTCAATATGCTTGGTTCTTTCATGAAAGACAGAGTTAGATGCAATATGTATTGCAGCTTGATTATCACAAAATAATTGGATAGGAGTAGGAGCGGCAAATCCGATCTCTTGGAGAAAGAGTTGTAACCATGTCAATTCACTAGCAGTGTTAGACATTGCCCTGTATTCTGCCTCGGCACTGGACCGTGCCACCACCGTCTGTTTCTTGCTTTTCCAAGTTACTAGATTACCACCCAAGAAAGTACAATATCCTGTAGTAGATCGCCTATCTGAGGGAGAACCAGCCCAATCTGCATCAGTAACCCCTTCTACCCGAAGGTGTCCATTCGGTCTATACAATATCCCAAGGCCAGGAGCTCTTTTCAAATATCGAATAATACGAGTAACAGCTTCCCAATGTGAAACCCTAGGAGCCTCCAAAAACTGACTGACAACACCAACTGCATATGAGATGTCTGGTCTAGTAATGGTCAGGTAATTCAACTTTCCAACTAAGCGACGATACTTACCAGGATCTTCAAACAATTCCCCTTCATCTTTTACTAATTTCTGATTAGGATCCATTGGAGTGTCAACAGGACGAGCACCCAGAAGACCCGTCTCTTCTAACAAATCAAGTACATATTTTCTTTGAGATAAATTGATACCTGTTTGGAATCTAGCAACTTCAATCCCCAAAAAATATCTTAATTTTCCCAAATCTTTTGTCTGAAACTTCTGTTGTAAAAACAATTTCAACCGAGCAATGCCTCCTAAATCATTACCTGTAATCACGATGTCATCCACATATACCACAAGGAGAATATGACCAACACTTGTATGCAAGCGAAATACTAAATGATCTGTCTGACATTGCTGAAGACCAAACTCCATAACGGCCGCTGAGAACTTCCCAAACCATGCCCGTGGAGATTGCTGGAGACCGTACAAAGCCTTTTTCAATTTACAGACACAACCCTGATACTCCCCATGAGCAACAAACCCAGGTGGTTGCTCCATATAAACTTCCTCGTGCAGATCCCCATGTAAAAAGGCATTTTTGACATCCAATTGAAATAAGGGCCAAGCCAAATTAGAAGCCAAAGAAATAAGAATACGGACGGAGGAGATTTTGGCAACTGAAGAAAATGTCTCATCATAATCAATACCATATGTCTGTGTATAACCCTTAGCAACCAAACGAGCTTTCAACCGTTCAACTGAACCATCAGGATTAAACTTAACCGTGTAAACCCATTTGCAACCAACAGGCTTCTTAGCAGGTGGTAATCGAACAAGCTCTCACGTACCATTTTGATGCAAGGCCTTCATTTCCAATTCCATAGCTTGCCTCCAACCAGAGTCAGATAAAGCATCATGCACTGTCTTTGGGGTGGAAACAGTAGAAAGATGGGAAATAAAGCAAGAATAGGAAGGAGACAAAGAACTAGTAGATACAAATTGACTGATAGGATGTGCAGTAGTGCAAGAACGTGTACCTTTCCTTAGGGCAATGGGCAAGGAATCAGATGCAGGTGGCAGCGGATCCGACGGGATGGATGATGGTGGAGGTGCAGGAGCTGATGGACGTGGCCTACGTGTATAAACCTGGAGAGGAGCAGAAGAGCATGGAGGCAACACGACAGACTCAGAGAGATATGGAACAGGCAGCGGAACAAACGTGACATTGGGCTCAAGGGTAGACGCTTCGAAAGACGCATCAACAGGAAAATAGGCAAGAGACTCAACAAATGTGACATCAGCGCTAGTAAAGTAGCGACGAAGAACAGAACTATAACAACGATATCCCTTCTGAGTTGTGGAATAACCAAGGAAGACACATTTAGTAGAGCGAGGATCAAGTTTATCATAGCCAAGACCCAAGTTATGAACATAGCAAACACACCCAAAAATCTTTAGTGGTAAGGCAAACGGAGGTGAAGAAGAGTATAAGAGTGAATGAGGAGAAACACCATCTAAGACCGAGGAGGGCATCCGATTAATGAGATAACAAGCAGTGAGGACTGCCTCACTCCAAAAATGTTTGGGGACATGCATATGAAACAAGAGACAACGTGCAACATCTAATAAATGACGATTCTTACGTTCAGCCACACCATTTTGTTGTGGAGTGTGAGCACATGAGGTTTGATGGATAATGCCTTTATCAGACAAATAAGTGGCAAAAGAACTAGATGTGTATTCTTTGGCATTATCAGAACGCAAGATACGAATTTTTTGAGAAAATTGAGTCTTAATCATATTACGAAACATTTGGAAGACAGAAAATAACTCGGAACGATTTTTCATTAAAAATAACCAAGTCATACGGGAAAAATCATCCACGAACGTTACAAAATAATGAAATTTATTGGACTCGATCTTCATAGGACCCCATACATCAGAATGAACTAACTCAAAAGGACGAGAAACTCGACTAACAACTCTTGACGGAAAAGAAACACGATGGTGTTTGCCAAGCTGACACGCTTCGCACGACACAGACAACTCATGACGGAGACTTGGGACTTGATGCTTCAATGCAGGAAGGGAAGGATGACCAAGGCGACAATGCCACTGAAGAGCTGAACTTGACGACTGCAAAGCACGAGAGGGAAATGAAGGTGAGAGATCCAGATAATATAGGCCACCAACTTCATGCCCACTACCAATCATCCTCCGCGTCTTGAGATCCTGAAAAATGCACACAGAAGGATAAAAACTAACAGAACAGTTAAGAGCTTTGGTAATTTTACTAATGGATAATAAATTAAACGGAAAACCGGGAACATGTAAAACGGACAACAGCTCAATATTTGGACTCAGATGTGTATGGCCAGAGCCGGCTACAGTAGAAAGGGAACTATTAGTTAGAGTGACACTGTGGGGTGCAGTAATAGGATGATAATCAGAGAGAGAAGTAGACGAACCAGTCATATGTTCATTGGCACCGGAATCAATAAACCATGGGTCGCAAGTGGAGGATAAGAGACAGTGAGATGCAGTACCTGACTGAGCAAGAGTAGCAGTGGAAGTGGAGGTGGCCCGCTTATGAGCCAAAAACTGAGCATACTCATCTTTCGGAATGGAGATGAGATCATAATCCGGAGTAGAACTTGAACTAGCAGGTGGTCCAGAAATAGCTGGAGAATCCTCGAAAGAAACAGCCTGATTGGCAAAACCGGGTGGTTTGCCATGTAAATTCCAATAGGAATTCACCGAATGATTAGGACGGCCACAGTGAGTACATTGGCGATGCTCACGACTACCAAGTCGACCACCGCCTCGAGAGTC
>NC_081542.1:42905477-42919413 GCF_901000735.1 Corylus avellana | reverse complement strand
CTAACCCCATTAACAGGACCCCAAAGGAAAAAAAGCCCTAAACTAATGCAATAATTGTTGACTGCTAATTTCTATTTATTTATTTATTTTTGTATGTTGATTGTCTTGAGAATATTTAGAATCATGAAAAAAAAACTGGAAGTTCAGCAGGCATACCACTTTGTGAGTTCATTCTGCGATCCCGAGCACTACGAGAACCTGAAATCTGTGACGGGCAATCACTCGAAGAATGACCCGTTTGCTGGCAGTATATGCAAGCACTGTGCCTAGCCTCACCCAGCCTAGAGTTACTTTGTTGCACATTGATGGATGATGCAGTGGATCCTCTTCCTCTTGCTGGAGAAAATACTAAAAAAATTACATATTTTTGCGCGATTAACATCGAGGACAACAGAAGAATGAGTTCCTTCAACTCTCGTTCTCTCTCTCTCTCAACAGTAATATTTTCTTTTCATGTTTTATAACTAGGATAGTTAATTTGAGCACCAAACTGAATCATAATCAGACAAACTGGACGTACAATGTGTCGTGGACAGCAATATGACCAAAAAAAAAAAATTACTTCATGGTAAATATATGTGCTTACCTATATAGCATTGTAACACTATAGACAATCTTGCACTTTGAAAGACCATCTTCTACTTTATTGACAATACTGGTTTACAGTTAAAATGCCTATCAAATGCAAAAACCTCCACGAGCCCATGCTAATGTACCATGGTTCAAGTTGCACATACTGCATACCATAATGATCCACATCCATGCTAATGGGGTGTCAAGAGTGGTTCTAAAATTTATTCTATATATATAAGACATATTTGGCCTATCGTATGGAACAACTCCTGAAGTTGGCAGATGCAAAAGGAGCCTTCAGATCAGCTAAACCAGAAATGATAATGATACAACTTTACTTCATAACAAAAACCTTTTTACAAAACTTTAAGGATATTATCACTAAATAAGGTCTGCAATATCTTCTCCTTCAACTTTAAAGATTTTGGCAAAATATGATTGAAATGAACTCATTATCAACAAGACAAAGATTGACAAATGTTTTTTTTTACCGATGGTATGTGTTAGAAGAGCGTCTTAGGGTTAATATATATATATATATATATATGAGGAGAGAGAGGCTAAGATAATACGCATAGCCACCTCTATTCCTTCTACTTTTTCTTTCATGCAAACTCCACAACATGGTATCAGAACCATAACGACTCTCTCATCCTCTGACTGCATCTGATTATCCATACCCACCTCTTCATCGTTTTTTTTTTTCCTTTTTTTTTCCTCTAATTTGCTCTATTGATTGTGGAATTTTGAGAATTGGGCTTCATGGCCCATGAATAAGTATAGATGGCGTCGATATCACCATCATCAGGGGTTTGATGTCGTCGTCATCGCCACTGTCAAGTTTGTGATCATCGGTCGTTGGGGTTTAACCGGCAAAACCAATATCGTGGCTGTTGGGGTGCGAGTTCTTCCCTGAAGAAAAAAATCCAGTCAGGGTGTATGGGTGTGGTTGTCAGCGTTGTCTATGGTGGTTGGTGATGTATTAGGTGGCCGGCGTGTTGCAGTTGTTGTTGAAAAGTTGCTCTGTGGTCATCGATTGAGACTGTGGCTTCTGTTTTTGGTGTCGCCGGCGAGTCTCCGACGAAGGTCCCTGTTTGGTTTTTCAGTCGGTTCAGGCTAGTTTTTCT
The DNA here is from genome assembly GCF_901000735.1 of Corylus avellana. Lineage (NCBI taxonomy): Eukaryota > Viridiplantae > Streptophyta > Magnoliopsida > Fagales > Betulaceae > Corylus > Corylus avellana. The sequence goes on along the minus strand of NC_081542.1, from coordinate 42,917,713 downwards.
GGTTTTTTCATTCCGGTTCAGTCTGTTTCAGTCCAGTTTGTGGTGATTTTTGGGCAGTTCAGCAGTATTTCAACTGGTTCCTTTCTCTTTATCATTATTTTGCTGATTTGCGTTGGTTTGAGCTGGTTTTTGCCCTCTTCCAGCATTGTTGCAGTGGTTTTCTTATTATTTTGAGTGGTTGTTAAGGGTGCTTATTTGTTGTATTGCTATGGTGGAGTCTTTTACTTCTTGTTGAGGTTATGGCCACTAAAACTGAGACTACCTTAGTTAATGCTCCCATGACTCAAGTGAAGCTGAATGGGAAGAATTATGTTTATTGGGCATGGTCTGTCGAAGTTTTTCTCAAAGGCAAGGGCTTGTTTACTCACTTAACCTCGAATATGCCTAAAGACACTACTTCTCCTACCCTTTGGCAACAAGAAGATAATCAAATTATCTCTCTTATGTTGAATAGTACTGAGTCTCACTTTAGATCCTCATGCATCATGCATGTATTTGCCTATTGCATATTTGGGATCATCTCAGTCATATGTATTCCGGTACTGGGAATATCACTCAAATTTATGAGGTGTGTAAACAATATTTTGGGCTTGAACAAGGTACTCAAACTATGGACGAGTGCTACAATTAGGTTGTGGCCATCTGTAAGGAAAGGAACATGTATCAACCGCTCTCTACGGACCTGAAGAAAATGGAAAAGCAACGTCAAGATGTGGATGTGGTTCAATTCCTTCTTGGTTTAAAACTTGAGTTTGAGTCGGTTCGTGCACATATTTTAGGTGGTTTCGACCTCCCCTCACTTTCCTAAGGTCTTTTCTCAGATTTAGTGTGCTACTCTTTTTGATCCTAGCTCTCAACTGAGTTTTGAGCGTACCGGTGAGCGCAATGCTTTTGTTGCTGCCCATGGTAGCTCTGGTAGTTTTCATGGAGGACGTGGCAGTCGAGGTGATTGTCGTATTCATGGTGGCCGTGATTCTCGAGGTGGTGGTTGAACTAGTAGTCGTGAGCCTCACAAAATGTACTCATTGTGGCCGTAATAATCATTATGTGGATTTTTGTTGGGATTTACATAGCAAATCATCTGGTTTTGCCAATCAGGTTGTTTATCTGGAGGATTCTACTGGTATTTCTAGACCACCTGCTAGTTCTAGTCCCGCTCCTGATAATGATCTCATCTCCATCCCAAAAGATGAGTATGCTTAGTTCTTGGCTCATGTGGACAAAATAGAATATGGGGCTATGTCAATCATCACACAGCCACACTCCCCTCATACTGCATATATATATAAACCAACATAGAGTACAAAGACAAAAATACCCATACAATATATTTTTCTAACACTCCCCCTGAAGCTGGAGCATATATATATCATATAAGTCCAGCTTGGAACAAATAAACTCTAACTGCTTCCGACACAAGGGTTTTGTAAACATATCAGCTAACTGATATCCAGACTTCACGAACGGTGTAGATATATCGCCATTGAGTATCTTATCTCGAACAAAGTGACAGTCAACCTCAATATGCTTGGTTCTTTCATGAAAGACAGAGTTAGATGCAATATGTATTGCAGCTTGATTATCACAAAATAATGGGATAGGAGTGGGAGCAGCAAATCCGATCTCTTGGAGAAAGAGTTGTAACCATGTCAATTCACTAGTAGTGTTAGACATTGCCCTGTGTTCTGCCTTGGCACTGGACCGTGCCACCACCGTCTGTTTCTTGATTTTCCAAGTTACTAGATTACCACCCAAGAAAGTACAATATCCTGTAGTAGATCGCCTATCTGAGGGAGAACCAGCCCAATCTGCATCAGTAAACCCTTCTACCCGAAGGTGTCCATTCGGTCTATACAATATCCCAAGGCCAGGAGCTCTTTTCAAATATCGAATAATACGAGTAACAACTTCCCAATGTGAAACCCTAGGAGCCTCCAAAAATTGACTGACAACACCAATTGCATATGAGATGTCTGGTCTAGTAATGGTCAAGTAATTCAACTTTCCAACTAAGCGACGATACCTACCAGGATCTTCAAACAATCCCCCTTCATTTTTTACTAATTTATGATTAGGATCCATTGGAGTGTCAACAGGACGAGCACCCAGAAGACCCGTCTCTTCTAACAAATCAAGTACATATTTTCTTTGAGGTAAATTGATACCTGTTTGGGATCTAACAACTTCAATCCCCAAAAAATATCTTAGTTTTCCCAAATCTTTTGTCTGAAACTTCTGTTGTAAAAACAATTTCAACCGAGCAATGCCTCCTGAATCATTACCTGTAATCACGATGTCATCCACATATACCACAAGGAGAATATGACCAGCACTAGTATGCAAGTGAAATACTGAATGATCTGTCTGACATTGCTGAAGACCAAACTCCATAACTGCCGCTGAGAACTTCCCAAACCATGCCTGTGGAGATTGCTTGAGACCGTACAAAGCCTTTTTCAATTTACAGACACAACCCTGATACTCCCCCTGAGCAACAAACCCAGGTAGTTGAGAGATATAAACTTCCTCGTGCAGATTCCCATGTCAAAAGGCATTTTTGACATCCAATTGAAATAAAGGCCAAGCCAAATTAGAAGCCAAAGAAATAAGAATACAGACGGAGGAGATTTTGGCAACTGGAGAAAATGTCTCATCATAATCAATACCATATGTCTGTATATAACCCTTAGCAACCAAACGAGCTTTCAACCGTTCAACTGAACCATCAGGATTAAACTTAACTGTGTAAACCCATTTGCAACCAACAGGCTTCTTAGCAGGTGGTAATCGAACAAGCTCCCACGTACCATTTTGATGCAAGGCCTTCATTTCCAATTCCATAGCTTGCTTCCAACCAAAGTCAGATAAAGCATCATGCACTGTCTTTGGGGTGGAAACAGTAGAAAGATGGGAAATAAAGCAAGAATAGGAAGTAGACAAAGAACTAGTAGATACAAATTGACTGATAGGATGTGCAGTAGTGTAAGAACGTGTACCTTTCCTTAGGGCAATGGGCAAGGAATCAGATGCAGGTGGCAGCGGATCCGAAGACGGGATGGATGATGGTGGAGGTGCAAGAGCTGATGGACGTGGCCTACGTGTATAAACCTAGAGAGGAGCAGAAGAGCATGGAGGCAACACGACAGACTAAAAGAGATATCGAACAGGCAGCGGAACAGACATGACATTGGGCTCAAGGGTAGACGCTTCGAAAGACGCATCAACAGAAAAATAGGCAAGAGACTCAACAAATGTGACATCAGCGCTAGTAAAGTAGCGACGAAGAACAGAACTATAACAACGATATCCCTTCTGAGTTGTGGAATAACCAAGGAAGACACATTTAGTAGAGCGAGGATCAAGTTTATCATAGCCAAGACCCAAGTTATGAACATAGCAAACACACCCAAAAATCTTTAGTGGTAAGGCAAACGGAGGTGAAGAAGAGTATAAGAGTGAATGAGGAGAAACACCATCTAAGACCGAGGAGGGCATCCGATTAATGAGATAACAAGCAGTGAGGACTGCTTCACTCCAAAAATGTTTGGGGACATGCATATGAAACAAGAGACAACGTGCAACATCTAATAAATGACGATTCTTACGTTCAACCACACCATTTTGTTGTGGAGTGTGAGCACATGAGGTTTGATGGATAATGCCTTTATCAGACAAATAAGTGGCAAAAGAACTAGATGTGTATTATTTGGCATTATCAGAACGCAAGATACGAATTTTTTTGAGAAAATTGAGTCTTAATCATATTACGAAACATTTGGAAGACAGAAAATAACTCGGAACGATTTTTCATTAAAAATAACCAAGTCATACGGGAAAAATCATCCACGAACGTTACAAAATAATGAAATTTATTGGACTCGATCTTCATAGGACCCCATACATCAGAATGAACTAACTCAAAAGGACGAGAAACTCGACTAACAACTCTTGATGGAAAAAAAACACGATGGTGTTTGCCAAGCTGACACGCTTCGCATGACACAGACAACTCATGACGGAGACTTGGGACTTGATGCTTCAACGCAGGAAGGGAAGGATGACCAAGACGACAATGCCACTGAAGAGCTGAACTTGACAACTGCAAAGCACGAGAGGGAAATGAAGGTGAGAGATCCAGATAATATAGGCCACCAATTTCATGCCCACTACCAATCATCCTCCGCGTCTTGAGATCCTGAAAAATGCACGAAGAAGGATAAAAACTAACAAAACAGTTAAGAGCTTTGGTAATTTTACTAATGGATAATAAATTAAACGGAAAACCGGGAACATGTAAAATGGACAACAACTCAATATCTGGACTCAGATGTGTATGGCTAGAGCCGGCTATAGTAGAAAGGGAACCATTAGCTAGAGTGACACTGTGGGGTGCAGTAACAGGATGATAATCAGAGAGAAGTAGACGAACCAGTCATATGTTCATTGGCACCGGAATCAATAATCCATGGGCCGCGAGTGGAGGATAAGAGACAGTGAGATGCAGTACCTGACTGAGCAAGAGTAGCAGTGGAAGTGGAGGTGGCCCGCTTATGAGCCAAAAACTGAGCATACTCATCTTTCGGAATGGAGATGAGATCATAATCCGGAGTAGAACTTGAACTAGCAGGTGGTTCAGAAATAGCTGGAGAATCCTCGAAAGAAACAGCCTGATTGGCAAAACCGGGTGGTTTGCCATGTAAATCCCAACAAGAATTCACCGAATGATTAGGACGGCCACAGTGAGTACATTTGCGATGCTCACGACTACCAAGTCGACCACCGCCTCGAGAGTCATGGCCACCACGACCACCACGATACCCACCAAAACTGCCACGGGTAGCAACAAAAGCAACGCGCTCACCAGTACGCTCAGAACTCATCTGAGAGCCATGGTCAGTGAGAGTAGCATGCTGAATCCGAGAAAAGACTTCTGGAAGTGAGGGAAGTTCAGAACCACCCAAAATCTGCGCACGAACTGACTCAAACTCAAGTTTCAAACCAAAAAGGAACCGAACCACATCCACATCTTGACGTTGCTTTTCCATTTTCTTCATGTCCGTAGAGAGTGGTTGGTACAAGTTTCTCTCCTCACAAATGGCCACAACATGGTTGTAATACTCATCCACAGTTTGAGTACCTTGTTCAAGCCCAAAATATTGTTTACACACTTCATAAATCCGAGTGATATTCCCAGTTCCAGAGTACATGTGACTGAGATGATCCCAAATGTCCTTGGCAGTGGGTAAGTAGATGCATGAGGATCCAAGGTGAGGCTCAATACTGTTCAACATAAGAGAGATAGTTTGATTATCTTCTTGCTCCCAAAGGCTAGGAGTATAGTCCTTGGGTATACCCGAGGTTAAGTGAGTAAACAAGCCCTTGCCTTTGAGAAAAACTTCAACAGACCTTGCCCAATAACTATAATTCTTCCCATTGAGCTTCACATAAGTCATAGGAGTATTAACTAAGGTAGTCTCAGGTTTAGCAGCCATAATATCAATCAACAAAGAAGCAAAGACTCCACCATAGTAACACAACAAATAAGTAGGAGAACAACCACTCAAAACTAATTGAAAGACCCCAATGCAACACTGCAACAATGCTGAAAAATGGCAAAAACCAGCTCAACCAATGCCAATCAGTAAAATAGGGAGAAAGAGAGGGGAACCAGTGTAAATACGGCAAAAAAAAAAAACTTCGCCGGACCCTCGCCGGAGACGGTCCACACTCACCGGAAGCAGCAGACAACTCCGAAAATACCAAAACTGAACCCACAGAATGAATGGATGACAAAAAGTAAACCTTTTTTTTTTGTTTTTCAACTCCAAGAAATTTTTTTTTTTCCCGATGACCACTATGTACGCCGGCCACCTTGTGCATCACCAACCAGCACAGACCACGCCGAAACCCACACTCATACTTCCTGGCAGAACGAACACCCCAACACAGACAACGAAAAGCTTGACGGCGGCGATGACGACGACATCACACCCTTAAGGACGATGATATCGACGTCATCTACCCCTGTTCATGGGCATGAAGCCCAACCAGAATCCTGTATTCCTGGATTCAACTGTGTTTTTTTTTTTTTTTTTTGAGAAAAGAGAAGAAAAAAAAATGGCAAATATGGAGCAGCTACGAGAAAATTGTTACTGCTCTGATACCATGTGGACAGAATAGAATATGGGGCTGTGTCAATCATCACACTCCACACTCCCCTCATACTGCATATATATATAAACCAACATAGAGTACAAAGACAAAAATACCCATGCACAAAAATACCCATACAATATATTTTTCTAACAGAAACAAACAATTGAGCTTGCTTCTTCTGGTCTGTGGAGACAAGTGTTAATCTCTCATAGGGAACAAGAAAATCCCACAATGCTATCATAATTCATTTGTTAAATTTGCAACTCTCAGTCTATATTAGACTGCTATTTCTTTAAGCAATTTTTGATAGCAGAGCTAAGATCTGGCATCTCCTATCCAATGAAAGGGTGGAGGAGAAGGTCATGGGTTCAAATCCCTTCCACGGGTATATGAGCTGTAAATACCTATAAAAGAAAGAAGTAACATTTGGAGCTAGATGGATGCATTAAATCATAGTACTATTTTGCTGCAGTGGTTAAAAGTTGCTTTGCTCTTTTGTCCATGATTATTCAGGTCACAATCACTGGCTGTCCAATGAGCGATGATTGGCTGAATTCATAGATAGCCTCATGTGTGACAATTTCTGATATCTTGGGCCATGGTTTTTTCTTCAGCAACTTTGTGAAGTATGATTTGGTGAATGGTAGTTTTCTGACCTTGCTGAAGTCATAATTAATAGTTCATCTTGTGATTTTTGTTGTCGGGGAAAAAACCTTCTGGTTATTGGGACAACGAGTGAAGTTGGCTCCTTAGATTCAATTGGTATTTGTGATGCTTTCTCTGTCACTTACCATGTTCCTACATTGAAGACAAATGATGCAAAGAAGGTAAATTATTTTCATGCTATCTTGTTATTGTCTTAGATATATAGTGGTTGTGGTGTTCTTATTTGGCTTTCTCTTGTTGGATAGCATCAACTTTCCATCAATGCTAGTAAATTAAACAATAGGAGAATATTATAAAGAATGGTTTCATAGTGGTTTATGCAATTGCTTTAAGATCCTAAAATTTATGAATGTGAAATGCTAATTTTTGTCTAGTTCTTGTACACTTGCTAATTTGGACATGAGGATGGATTGGTCTAGTTGTGGTACACTTCTTAGGGCCTGAAACGGTCAATTTAACCGTCAAATATGTAGATCTATATCCTTGGAAGGAGTTGCTGAAACTTGTGAAATACTGCATGGATTATGACTTGTGCAGGATAGGCAAATGAAGTTTTTATTTCTAATATCTTTAAACTTTGAACTGGGAATATTTTAGCCTCTATTTTTTTTCCCGTTATTTTAAAAAGGTTTTTGTAAATTGGCGGGTATTGGCAGTAATGCCTTGACATGGGAGAAAATATGATCAGCGCAGCAATAGAAATTAAGAGAAGAGAAATGCTATATGGTAGACCCATCTACGGCCACGCTAGGCTGGGCTGATGTGACAGGATCCAGTCAGCCCTGCCACATCAGCCATTATTAAAAAAAAATAAAGAACAAAAACAAAAACGAAAAAATGCCTATTCCCCAAATTCATTTGATGCCTAAAAAACTTTCAGCTGCCAGGTCCCCTTCTTTGAGCCCTAAACCTTCCTCTGAAGCTCTCAACTTCCTCTTCACCGGCCGCCTACTTCCTCTTCGCCGCCGTAATTTTTGTAGCTCTTTCTCTATATCTCTCCAACTCGACCATTGTATTTATGTGATGATTTCTCCATATGAAACATTTTTCTGTTGATGAAAGATTCAAAAGCCACCTTTGATATTTGTCCATGGAATGGATGCTCCCATGTTGCTTGTGCTTAGCTGAACACTGGCTTCCAGTCTTTTCAGGTTCTGGCTTTGATTGCTATTCTATAAGCTATCACGCTTGGCTTTAGAGAAAATTTTCCTTTGTTGGTGGCTAAAATTTCTCTGTAGTATGTGCATTTTCAACCATTCCTTTGTATGTGGCCTCATAGAAAAATATATTTGGTGATATTTGAGCAATAACATGTAGCAATATCCAGAGTAATTATAGAAGTCACTCTTGTATTCCTTTAATAAAGATGTGGCTATTAAAATTACCATTTAATCAAAAGTCAATAATAATTAATCACAAGCTCAGTGGTAATTTCAAGAACCATATCATTATTGGAGGGACACAAGAGGGACTTGTAACATTACTACAATATCCATTAACAGTTGGACGAATGAGATTCCTTTCAAGACTGGTCATTTGGACCAAGGTATATTATTCTCATTGTTCTCAAGTTATTTATAAATTATTTATTCAATATTAAGGACGTAACTAGGAATTTAATATAGGAGGACTAGATTGCACTAGAGTCATTTATGTTAATTGTTAATTATTAAAATATTAATTAAATTATTAAATTTGTTTTTTTTGTTTTTTATTAATTTAAACTTTAGGACATCTAATTACCATGAGAGTAGAGATCCTAATTCGGAACATGTCTCCACATTATAGTCCTATATTGAACTTGAAGGAAATTTTGAGCTCATAAAGTGTTAAAATATTAATTAAATATTTTTTTAACTATTAGCATATATATGAACTCTTGGTTTTTCATTTTTTATTATTACAATAGTTCATCCAATGATTAATTTTTGTTGATAAATGAGAGTCTCATGATTCTTTGGCATATAAATAAGAAGCATGCAAAGAGTAACATGATTACGATAAGTGTTTTTGCAAGAATGACGAGACCTTTTCAGAGGATGACAAATTAGATAGCTCGATTGTTGAAGTTGCGAAGGCCAATTTGTTACAAAGAGAGGACTTCTGCATATCATTTATATATCTTAAATTTAGCCATGGATAGATCTGAAAAAGACAGTCCCTTCCATCTACACATGTTGTAAAATTAATTAGAATAGATCTGAAAACAACAGATCTTTAAACTAAATCAATTGATTGACAAAATCTTCCATTCATTCCAACTTCATGCCTAAAGTCCACCTCTTCTGTCAAACGCCGTCTCTGAAATTCGCCCAAAGCCACCTTCCTAGGCCTCCATCTTTCATTGTGATACTTCGTCGGTTTGGTTTGTTTCTAACGAAGTTGGTTGTGAAGAAAGCCTTGCTTTCTTGTAAGTGAAGGAGAAGAAGAGGATGAAGTGAAGAAGGCTCTAAGAAGACTCTCGACCAAAAGCTCCATCAAGAAATGTGAGATTTCTTCAACTTTTTTTGGGATTGTTGACAAAGATGAAAACCCATTGTGAAATAAAGCACTAAAACTAACAACCACCATATGCCATCACAGCAATTGGGCCAAAAAATTTGGCCTCAATTTCTCGGTCGCCTGATGGTCTTATTTCCAATAGAAAAATCTGCCATTTGGTTGCTAAGAAACATCCGGTCGGGTTACAAAAAAAAAAAAAAAAAAAAAAAAGGAAGAGAAAAGAGGTTTTGTCAATGGGTTTCCCTTGGGTCAAAGATCCAGTGTTCTCCTCTGCATTCTATTTGGTGTTTTTTTAACTGACTTGATACTAAATTTTTCACTGCAACCCAAAATACACACCAAGTCCAACGGCAATAGATCAGGAGGAACCACACATACAGCCCGAGCCCGAGCCCATGCACATGGAAAATATGACATTCACATAGGAAATGCAGTAGAGGGGTTGGGGGAATTACCACACGACTTAGAAACGGACCATATACAGTCTATAAAATGATTTGCTGTTGGGTCAACACAAAATATTATCTCGAACATTTGTGTGGCGCGAGTTCTGAAGCGTGTTGCATGCTATGAGTGGTTTTACGTTATATGCACTTTCGATGGCTGCCTTATAGTCAGTTATCGGGTAGTATTGATCGGGAGTCATCCCTGTTGCACAAAAAAGTAGAAAATAAATAAATAAATAAGCATTAATGAAAATATATATTGATTAAACACGTACGTAGACATAGGAGGTAGTTTTAGAAGAAGAACAAAAAACACAAATGCATGTGTAGCAATTCAACCATTGTTCTGCAGTTCACAAAGCAACTGATTGAGCCCAAGGGCGAGGCCACAAGTTGTTTGAAAATAGTCATGTTGTGTAAAAGTGGTACAAGTTCCGTGCTGAATCCATTCGTCTTCCAGAATCTTGGGTTTCCTCCTCTTAATAAATTAGGCCAAAGTGCGTCCATATTCTGGAGGAGTTGTGGGTCACTTGTCACCTATATATATATATATAACAAATGAGAAAATAATTAAGAAGAATCATGACTATCCATAATTAACACTAAAATCACTTAATTATTAGAAACTTAAATACATATATAGCATGCACAATATATACCTCATTTATATTAAATGCAGGTGCTTGTGGACAAAGGAGTGGAATATTGTTAGTGTTGTCCTGTGGCCATAGGCCATGTATGGTGAACGACGGAGGAAAAAGTTGCTTACATTGGTCATAATTTGAAAGGCTTCCATAGCAAAAACCCGGTGGCCATCACATGGATAAAAGATAAAAATCATAGGTGCCCAATATTATAGGTGGGAGACAGAAAAGAAAAATGAAAAACACAAAGAAAACTTTCATTCTCGATAATCCCTATTCTCTTACTCTCTCTCAATTTGAACATGCTTCTCCTAAGTACACTACTCCCTTGTATATATGTAGATGATCAAAGGCACTAAAATTGTTAGGTGGAAGTGGAAGTTGGGGGGTTGATGCCTTGGATTTAATGTGATGCTGCTAATTAATAATCCCTATAGCTGAAGAGAGCACCAATTGCAAGCAATCAACCTTACCTTGGAGAGATCGAAATTTTTAACTCATTTAAGGTCAAAATTTTAGCTTCTAGTCAATTGGCCCTTACCCAATCTTGGCCTAGAAAAAATAAAAACCGGCCCTTGCCCACAAATTTTGGCCCTACTTTCGGCTCTAAGCCTTTAACCCATTAAGCTAGTTACCATTTGAGATTTGGCCTCACCCACTATTTTTTTTTTTTTTTTTTGAACATTTTGTTGTACATCTCGTTACCTTTCTAACCCTAAACAAGCACAAATCCACGATCAAGAACCTTAAAATTTGAAATTTTATACTCATTTAATTTTCTAAATGAAAAAACGCAATTTGCAACACATAAGTAGAATTTGTTTTATCTTAATGTACTCTAAGATCATTTGTTTTTATCTTAAACACAACTTGAACTCATTATATTCTTGTCTCATGGTTGCTGCTTTTTCTACATATGATTTTCAATCTCGACTTTTATTTTTATTTTTCTTTTGATTTATGTCCTAGTGTGTACATAGAGTAATTTTGATCAAATTGTGATTTTAAAAGCCACATTATTTTTTTAGGGACACAAGAGTGATACCAAAAATTGCTTATAGAATTACTCGATTCAATGGCACAAGGAAATCTCCAAAGTGGTTAGATTAGTAATGCTTTTTTTTAGGTGAGTAATGTTACAAATCTCTCTAGTGTCCCTCTAATATATATATATATAAAGATTTTGAAAAAAATTTAAAAAGATTTTGAACAATTAAAAAACTACAACATAGATGCTCTAGTTTTCTTTACATGGTACCTTAGCCAAATCATTCAACTCGATCATACCATTAGGAAATTTCCCAAAACCACATAAGTGATTGGTATTTCAAATTTCCGAAAAAACTTATGCACTAATTAAAAACTGGATTTCTTTTTCTTTTTCTTTTTTAAAAAAAGATATTTAAAATGATGATTTGACAGGGTCACCTTAAATTTTTTTATCTCATTTCTTTTTTTAATAAAACTTAAAAACAAATCTTTTTAAAGTGACAGTAAACCAACATTCACCGCATATGGGGACCTTAGATTTTTTATTTTATTTTTTTAAACAGAATTGAAGTAGCCTTTATTTTACCAATTCGCATAATTACAAAGGGTAAAATTGGTTTGAAATGGTCAAATTAAAGGGTATTTTAGGAAGATATTTTGGTTAAAATTGGTTTTAAAAAGATAAAACAAAATATAAAAGGTTGTCTCTAATATTAATTTGACAATTAATGAATCATATATATGTGACTAAATAATCCACACATGAGTAATTAATGCTCCCATCATCCATCTTCATTAACAATATTAAATTGCATTGGTTAACAATTATGAG
>NC_081542.1:42904135-42905319 GCF_901000735.1 Corylus avellana | reverse complement strand
ATATATATATATTTTGACATGTCCACCAAGGGAAGGGGGAGGAGGGATTCGAATTAGTGACCTCCGCTTCATTAGGCGTGGTTCACAGCCAATTGAGCTACTCATTGGAAACTATCTTTTATAAATATTGATGTAAAGAAAACTACAGCATCTATGTTGAAGTTTTTTTGGTTGTCTATATTTAATTTTATATTTTTTTTATGAGAAAGAGAGAAAACTAGAATAAAATTAAATATGGACAATTAAGACGGTACTTAATTAGCCAAATCCTTCTTCTCATGCTGCTAGGAAATTTTTGAAAATCAGAGAAGTGATTTGTGTTTGGTCAAAATTAAGCTCAACCCCTTCTTTCTTAATTTGAAGATAAAAGAAATGAATAACAAATATATGAAAGTTGGTGAAAGGAGATGTAATTTCAATTAAGACACTGTGGGACCCAAACAAATAGGAATTCAAAAGGATATTTGTCATGGTTAAGGAATAAAAACTAAAGTGGCTTGAAATTATTGCTCCACCTAGATGCATTAAAAGTTTGGTGATATTAATTTACATCTATCATTCTTTTTTCCTTTAATTACATTATTTATCATTTTTTTTTTTTTTTGTATCCCTTGAAAAACAAAATAGTATAAATAAATTTAGAATATGTTTGACCAACTAAGATGTTGCCATCATTAATTAAAACATAATTTTTTAGGGTTTTATCTTCTTCTTTTTAGAGGGCATTTGAATAAAGTATTTTATATCTTATGGGACTTTTAATGAGAATTGAAGATCTTATTCGAGGAGTCTATGGTGACCACCTTACTTGCAATGCCCACTAGCTGGCAAATTAATGAAAATGGGTTTTGGTAAGAGTGATTAATTGCAGTCAATGAGTTGATAGTGGTGTAATGAGAATTGTTACACATTTATCTTTTGGATGTTGGTTACTGGTTTGGAGCTTGAGCTTGGACAGAGGAAGTTCTCCTTTTTCACATGCTATCTTATTTTCAGATTAATTTATGCAAGTCTTTTTGTGCATATTCTATATCATAATTGGGTCTACCTAGCTGACGTGCCTTGGTCTCATTGGGTCACTGTCTTTGAGGTCTTTCTTCAATTTTTTTTTTTTTTTTCCCTTCTAATTTGAAGTCTGTATGTTTGAGACGACACGAAATAAACCAAACAAAAAGAATTGTCTT
>NC_081542.1:42900256-42904035 GCF_901000735.1 Corylus avellana | reverse complement strand
GTCATCGATTGGTATTTCAAATTTCCCAAAAACTTATTTTTTAAAATATTTAAAATGATGATTTGACACAGATTTATTTTACATTTTTTTCAAATAAAAATTAGGTGGTTCGGTCGCACTTAAATTTTTTATCTCATTTCTTTTTTAATAAAACTTAAAAACAAATCTTTTTTTATAGTGACGTGGCTCCAACATTCATTGCATCTGGGGACCTTAGATTTTTATTTTTATTTTTTAAACAAAAATTTAGTAGTCTTTATTTTACCAATTCATAATTACAAAGGGTAAAATTGGTTTTGAAATGGTCAAATTAAGGGTATTTTAGGAAGATATTTTGGTTAAAATTGGTTTTAAAAAGATAAAAATAAAATAAAAAGGTTGTCTCTAATATTAATTTGACAATTAATGAATCATATATATGTGACTAAATAATGCACACATGAGTAATTAATGCCCCCATCCATCTTCATTAACAATGAATTGCATTGGATAATTAACAATATGAGAAAACTATTTATTTGATTCAATTACCCCTACACGTATCTACCTTCTATATTTGTGCACATAATAATTATTGGTCACCTATACACACTCCTGCATGCATGTGTATAATTCATCAAATCCTTAATTGATTTGACACTCTTGGATTAATTAAATCCCTGCTTAATTAATTATCACATTATATAATCGAGACATATATATATCTTTTATAAATATTGATGTAAAGAAAACTACAGCATCTATGTTGAAGTTTTTATTGTTGTCTATATTTCATTTTTTATTTTTTTATGAGAAAGAGAGAAAAATTAAATTAAATTAAATATAGACCCTATAACAAATTAAATATGGACAATTAAGACATCACTTAATTAGCCAAATCCTTCTTCTCATGCTACTAGGAAATTTTGGAAAATCAGATAAGTGATTTGTGTTTGGTCAAAATTAAGCTCAACCCCTTCTTCCTTAATTTGAAGATAAAAGAAATGAATAACAAATATATGGAAGTTGGTGAATAGAGATGTAATTTTAATTAAGACACTGTGGGACCCAAACAAATAGGAATTCAAAAGGATATTTGTCATGATTAAGGAATAAAAACTAAAGTCCCTTGAAATTATTGCTCCACCTAGATGCATTAAAAGTTTGATGATATTAATTTAATTCTATCATTCTTTTTTCCTTTAATTACATTATTTATCTTCCTTTTTTAATTTTTGTATCTCTTGAAAAACAAAATAGTAAAAATAAATTCAGAATATGTTTTTTTTTTTTTTTGGACATATCCACACAAGAGGAAGATGGAGGATTCGAATTAATGACCTTCGCTTCATAGGGTGTGGTCTCTAACCGATTGAGCTATCTCTTGGGGACAATTCAGAATATGTTTGACCAACTAAGATGTTGCCATCATTAATTAAAACATAATTTTTTAGGGTTTTATCTTCTTCTTTTTAGATGGCATTTGAATAAAGTATTTTATATCTTATGGGGCTTTTAATGAGAATTGAAGATCCTATTTGAGGAGTCTATGGTGACCACCTTAATTGCAATGCCCACTATCTAACAAATTAATGAAGATGGGTTTTGGTAAGAGTGATTAATTGCAGTCAATGAGTTAATGGTGATGTAATGAGAAGTGTTACACATTTATCTTTTGGATGTTGGCTACTGGTTTGGAGCTTGAGCTTAGATAGAGGAAGTTCTGCTTTTTCACATGTTATCTTATTTTTAGATTAATTTATGCAAGTCTTTTTGTGCATATTCTGTATAATAATTGGGTCTACCTAGCTGACGTGCCTTGGTCTTATTGGGTCACTGTCTTTGATGTCTTTCTTCATTTTTATTTTATTATTATTTTTTTAAAGTATGTATGTTTGAGACGACACGAAATAAACCAAACAAAAAGAATTGTCTTTCATTTTCTTCATTCATTTCACTCAAAGCAAGAACACGAAAGCACAAATCGAAGAATAGCAATTGTGTCCATGAATGATTGTACGTGTTCCAAAATCAAAACTCCTAGCCTTTTATTATTATTATTATTATGAAATTATAAAAATTTCAATATATAACTATAAATAAATATCATCATTATAAAAAGTCCTCACTTAATAAGTGAAAAGACTTGATAATCTTTCTGGTAATTCATTTTTCCATTTCTCCATACTGAAATATAATGAAAATACCAGTAACAACTAATTGTACATTATAATTGGACAACCATCAATTATCAAAAAGCAAATATTTATTGACTGAGCTCACACTCTAGCTATTTGCTACTAAGCCTTGTCGGTCATAAGCCTATGAGCCTATTGAAGGTAGAGATTTGTATTCCGTCAACTTGAAAGTCGCTCTTTATCGTATGCCAACCATTAGGTTTTCGTTGCTTTGAAATTTGTGGATGATTTCAGTCCAAAATGCATGGGCTTGATTCAATAAACCTTGATTGACCCTTTTTTTTTTTTTTTTTTTTTTTTAAATAATTTCAGTGTGGTTTAGTCTTTTTCATTTTTTTTTTTTTTTTAAAAAAAACAATTATTGGGTTTTTTTGAGAAAAATTAAGGGGTATGGACATCAATTATCAGGTGGTAGGTGCATGTAATGGTCATAATTATATGAATATTGTGAAAGCAATATTTGCTTATCCATTTGGCAGACCAAAGGAGGGTTGGGTCAGATCTTCAAGAACATGAATGCTCAATATACTACATAGACATTATACATTATAAGATAGAAATTCAATATTTGGATCTCTTTATGTGTAAGGGTAATGTGATTAATTAGGCAATTAAATCATTTTAGTGGATATGTTAATGCTTGGATGAGGGAAGCTCAAATGCTTAAGAATTATCCATTTAACATAATTAAAGTATTTTACGTGCACACGCTTTATAAAAGAAAAAAACACTACCATTTTTGTTGGCAATAAAAACGATTTAGGGTAACTTCTATTCCCTTGCTTCAGGGAACAACAAAAGAATCTATTTCACGGGTTCTTTAAAGTAATTCTAAAAGTCACAAAAAATAAGTTTTGTATAACATCCCCACAAAGTTACTCTCAGGGAACCAAATGTAAAATATTGAATTTGAACATTTGCTCATTTGGGCTTGGGCTTGAACAATAAGTTTGAGTTAGTAGTTCAAAATTCGCTAGACTAAGGCCCAGCCCAATGTGCAGCTTCCTGATCATGTTCAACCTCCATGTATGATTCTAAGGATGCGTTTGAAATTACAATTTTGTAAAAATAATCTGGATTTTTAAAAGATATCGTAAAACATAAAGCGTTTGACATTGCGATTTAAAAAGTACTTAATTTAATATACGAAAACAATCAACGATTTCTATAAGCAGACTAGGGGTGATTATTTGAAGAAGTGCGAATTTAAGCAAAAATCATGATTTCGCATAACAAATATTTGATAAAAAAAAGAAAGAAAATATTTTTTAACATGTTTTACCAAACGTCGTTGCGATTTTAAAAATAAGCGATTTCAAAAATGCAATTTTTAAAATCGCGCTTATTGAAACTACAATTCCAAACAGACCTTAAAACACCCATTAAGCTCCAAGCTCCTTCTTTCGCAACACCCAGACCCTAAAACACCCATCAGTGCTCGAATTCTAGCCCGGACATGCCCCTATCGACCGGTAATTTTGTAACTCTTTTCCCTATTTATTTTTGAGCAAATTCGGAATAGTGATGGCCAGATGGGCAGAGAGGGTTCAATTGTTTGAAAGTAAATAACATGTCTTAATTCTGTTTTTGTCTCTCCTTTTT
>NC_081542.1:42886851-42900156 GCF_901000735.1 Corylus avellana | reverse complement strand
CAGGGGGAAAAAAATAAAGTTGTGAAACCCTAGGGACTAATTTAGTATTTAACCCAAGAAAAAAACACTACCATTTTTGTTGGCAATAAAAACGATATAGGGTACAACTTGTATTCCCTTGCTTCAGGGAACAACAAAGGAATCACTTTCACAGGTTATTTAAAGTAATTCTAAAAGTCAAAAAAAAATAAGTTTTGTGTAACATCCCCACAAAGTTACTCTCAGGAAACAAAATGTAAAATATTGAAGTTGAACATTTGCCCATTTGGGCTTGGGCTTGAACAATAAGTTTGAGTTAGCAGTTCAAAATTCGCTAGACTCAGGCCCAGCCTAGTGTGCAGCTTCCTGATCATGTTCAACCTCCATGTATGATTCTAAGGGCGCGTTTGAGATTGCAATTTTGTAAGAATAATCTGGGTTTTTAGAAGATATCGCAAAACGTAAGGCGTTTGACATTGCGATTTAAAAAGTATTTAATTTAAAATAGGAAAAAAATCAACGATTTCTATAAGCAGACTAGGGGTGCTTATTTTAAGAAGCGTGAATTTAAACAAAAATCACTATTTCGCATAATAAATATTTGATAAAAAAAAAAAAAAGTATTTTTTAACATGTTTTACCAAACGTCGTTGTGATTTAAAAAATAAGCGATTTCAAAAATGCAATTTTTAAAATCGCACTTATTGAAACTGCAATCCCAAACAAACCTTAAAACACCCATTAAGCTCCAAGCTCCTTCTTCCGCAACACCTAGACCCTAAAACACCCATCAATGCTCGAATTCCAGCCCGGACATGCCCCTAACGACCGGTAATTTTGTAACTCTTTTCCCTGTTTATTTTTGAACAAATTCGGAACAATGATCTCCAGATGGGTCCAGAGGGTTCAATTGTTTGAAAGTAAATAACATGTCTTAATTCTATTTTTGTCTCTTTTTTTTATTTTTTATTTTTTATTTTTTTAATAATAATAATAATAATTTGTGTCAAAAATAGCAAGAAGCTCTCTGAAATTCTTCACTGAGAGGAGCTCTTTGAGATTAGTTTTGCATAAAAATTGTCTGCTCGAGTCCTCCATAGTCTATAGAGATATTTGGAAATTAATTTCTATGAAGTTTGAATACGATTAGGAAGTTGCACACTGGGCTGGGCCTGATTCCGGCGAATTTAGAACTGCTAACTCAAAGCTTATTGCTCAAGCCCAAGCCCAAATGGGCAAATGTTGAACTTCAATCTCTCTCTTCTACATTTCGTGTCCCTCTTTGTCGAAACTGAAAACCCTGCGGCTGCGAATCATCTCTGCTTTCCCTAATTAATCAAGCAACGCACATATGATGATGATGATGGCCAACGAATTGCCTGAAGACTTGGTAACGCAGATTCTGCTATGGCTTCCGGTCGTCTCTCTCTTGCGATTCAAGTGCGTCTGCAAATCCTGGTACGCTCTCATCACACACCAAAACTTCTTAAGAAAACACCTCCTACACAACAAGAACAGCAACACCCACCTTCTCCTTAAAACGTTCAACGAAACAATGGAAGATTATTTTGTATCCACGATTTCTTATGAAGAACTCCAAATATCCCTTACACAACCTCTACCTCCTCCGTTTTTTGGGAACGGCGAGAAGTTTTGTATTTCTGTGGTGGGTTCTTGCAATGGTCTCGTTTGTCTCCACGCTTACGATACATTGAATGTTGTTATATGGAATCCTACAACTAGAGAAACAAAGGTTGTCCCCGAATCAAACCTGCCCATCTTCGCTCCCGCTGGCTATTGCACCCGTATTCAAGGTATGGGATTTGGTTTTGATGCCAAAACTAATGACTACAAGATAATCAGCTTTGTTAGTATGTATGAACCCAATTTCGACGACTATTTTAT
Organism: Corylus avellana; assembly: GCF_901000735.1. NCBI lineage: Eukaryota > Viridiplantae > Streptophyta > Magnoliopsida > Fagales > Betulaceae > Corylus > Corylus avellana. Next base: position 42,898,272 of record NC_081542.1, on the reverse strand, counting down.
TAAAGACGTTAAAGAAATCATATACCAAAAAGAGGTATACAGCTTAAGCACCGATTCTTGGAGAAAAGTTGATGGACCCCAGTGTTTTATTCCGGACTTTAGCTCGATGACGTACACCACCGGGATGGGTTCTTGGCTGGCATATGTTGAAGACCCGAAGTTATTTGTTTTGTCATTTGACATGAGCGATGAGGTATTCCTAGAAACACCACTTCCAGATAATGTTAATGGGCAAGAGCTTTTCGTGTTGAATGAATCGATTGCCATGGTTGCTTTCATGCCGGTTGATGAAAAATGGAGGGAGATCCGATATGATATATGGTTGTTGCTTAAAGTTGGTGTTAAGGACTCCTGGAATAGGCTTTTTACTATTAGACCATCTTTTGCAAAAATTCACCAACCATTAGGATTTTGGAAGAATGACACCATGTTCTGGAATAAAATTGATAACGGACAACTGTTCTTGTATGACCTCTCTACCAAACAAATGACTGGTCTCCAAATTCATGGGCACAGTAACTCGATGCAGTTGGTTACTTACATGGAGACCCTAATTTCTGTCAAGGGAGGAAATGAATCTAAAGAATAGGACAATATATCGTTGACAAGGCTTGACGGCCCATCTTTCTATATCTGTTCCAATTGTGTTTCAAGGCAGCATATATGCGCTGAGATAATATATTATGCTTATTCTTGTCAAAGATGTCTTTCTCAAATATTTATACACTTACATTTAACCCATATTTTTTTTGGAGCAATTGTGAGAGATTTTTATGGTTAAATAAGCAGTTGTACAAGGGTTCTTCACATGATCTTTATTTTACTTATCATGAGGAATTATCTTGTTACTTCATAGGACTTTACTCTTGAAGAGGTTTTGGTACCTAGGTATGGTCAGTGGAAGTAATTTTGAAGATTGAGCTCTTTAATTAGAGGTCAGATTTCACAAGAAATGACACATCATTTTTCGCCTGTAGGTCAATGTTTTTTAGTCTTCCCTATTTTCTTAAAATCCAATGCCTAAAAGTATTTTGGTTTATTAATTATTACGTTTATTTGTTGTTTTATATTGAAAATTTGAAAATTCACTACAAAAATGCTTCTAACCACCTTGTTTAACAAACATAAATTTTGTCTGTGAACTATATGAAGTAAAAGTTGATAAGGACTGTTAATCTTTTAAGTCACTATAGACATTTTAAGTGTAATAGGTAATGCAGGTTGCTGTAAAAGGTGGTTCACCTGGTTTAAAATACAAACTTTTTCAGGTCAGTTGGCTAAGTTTCAGAAACCCCCCAGGTTTAAATATTGTTTATTACTTTAGGACTTAGGTGGATTTTGAGGGGTCACTAAGGAATGAGTAAATGGGATGTCATAATGTTCGAAGTTTTTCAGTGCCTAAGTGCACATATAAAGTATAAACAATTCAGCAATTGTATCAAAAAGTTGATGAATTTTAGTACCAGAAAACAGTTATGGTAGAATTTTTCCAATTTAAATCATGTGCAAAAAAATTGCTTCTATATGAGACTTTATCCAAACTTGTTCGGGCAGATGTTCGGAGAAGCTCTTACGTAGAACAACTCTGTTGCACCATTTTCCCATAAGATAAATGTTTACCAAGAGGAACTAAACCAATTACATAACTGTGACCATGGGTGATGCCAGGACAAGCAATGCGTGTGATGCAAGATTTTAGTTATATAATTTTGTCTAGGCCAAATGGATATGAAAGCACTTCATATTGTCTTCTGGAATTTAAAACCCCAACAGCAGCGGCATTTTAGCAAAGAGAAACACTAGGATGCAAGATTTATCAACAAAAATGTGTGAAAAAGTAAAATAAAAACAAGAATAGTTCACTAAAGCAAATTTCTGTTAGGTTCAAACCTGGAATGGCTTCCTGGAAAACGTTTCTTCCACATATCATTAAGATATCTAGCATAGCTCTTACATGGGACAACTCTGTTATTGTTCTTATTATTACATGTGTATAAAGCCTTCGCTACTCTACCTTCCTATTATTAGTTTCTTTTCTGAGAGCTTTATTCATGTATTATCTTTACACGCATGCATGAACACACGTCAAAGAAACCTTCATATTTCTTGCAAGCAGTTGTGTAGACAAAATTCTATTGCGTTCTTTTCATTTTTTCCTTTGTTGACTAGTTTTCTAACCTTGATCATATGCAAAATTCCTTCTCATATAGTGTTTGTGATATCTGCTATAGATTTTAGATTAGTATGTAGATATTGGCATGTCTAGTTGATGTTGCGCTTCTCTAGTTTTGAAATGAGGTTTTGTTAAGGATGGAATTAAGCTGGGTTTTCCCGGCTCTAAGATGAATTGGCTTATCTAATTTGCAAGTGTTGGTTGCCATTGGAATTTTACCGTTGAATTGAGACATCCACACCTTTTGTGTATGCTGTTAAATTCTTTTCCCGACCTCTAAAGAGTTGTGTGTGCTATATCATATATGTTGTGGCTTCATAGCAAACCTTATTTCTAATGTGGATAGGCTCTTAAACATTTAGGATGCATGAATGATGTGATTTTATTGTTATCTGGTGATTGATTGCTACTAATAACAGGCACCACATTTGTAACTACACCCATGTCAATGTAGTTTAAGTACTAAACCTAGCTAATTTGTTGCTGGAATTTTTGTTTTTGTATGTATTAAGGTGCGCTGAAAATGTTTATATGGTCAAATGAGAATGATAAGACAATTTCAGGGGATTTTAGATGCAGTAGATATGATTATTTATTGTCTGAAGGGTTCCTATTGACTCTGTAGTTGACTACTAGCTTTAAAGCTGTACTGTTTCATACAGGTAGAACCTATAGATAATTGGGTTTTATTGATTGGACAGATTGGTTATGAGTAATGGCAGTGATGTGAAGAATATCTGCTATTGATTTAAGTTGATAACTACTAATTGTTTATTTCCTTTCATCATCAACTTGAATGGTTACCAGAGCATGAGTTCTACTGCCTCTACTCTTGTTCCTTGTAGTACAAAGTTTCTTTCATGTTGGTTCAAACTCAAATTCTCTATATAATTAGTTTTTGTTTTAATTGCTGAGACAATTCTCCTTCCATGCTACTCTCATTACTGCTCGACACATGAATTCTCTTACTTGAGCTTTGAGGCTACTCACAGAAAAAGTGTGGCATTCACTATTTATGCTAAAATGTAGACATGCTCCTTTGCTTTCATCATTGGATATGAGTCCTACAAATCCAATGGTGGATTTAAAGAAAAAATATATATATATTATCCAACAGAGGATCCAACTTAAGAGCAAAAACTCTTGTGTGCATTTCTCAACAGAGGATCCATATTCACTTGTCTCCAACTACTGAGTAAGTCTTCATTTTCCTTGCTTCTCTTAAACCTGCCCTTGGACATAACCTTTATTCTAACTTCCCAGCAGATTTTCTGGCTTATATGATTTCTCTCCCTCCCAAAGATTTTTCTGGGTAACAAAGGCTGGCAACAAGAGTGAAGATAAAAGATGTATAGAACTGTATTTGAAATATTACATAAGTTGACAAAGCGCTCAACAATGGCATGCCATCCTTTTCACTATATCTTCTTCTCAAACTCATTAAATCCCCAGCAAAAGCTTTCTTAGCCCATCACCAATGACAAACAAGCTGACAACTCTGGGATTTCGGAAACTGGCATGCATGTACATCTAGAATGGCAAGAATGAGGCTCCATAATCATCACGTCCAAACAAACAGCACAAGATATCTTAGTAAAACTATCTAGTAAAAAAATAAAAGCACCTTCAAAAAATAAACATTCAAAACATTATTATTAAACTTGGGTCGTGACACGTGCAAATCTCAAATTCAGAAAATTAACATCAGATTTGACACAAATCCAAAAAAGAAAAAGGTATCTTATGCAACAATAAGACAATTTTCACAATGCTAGATTCATATCTCTAATATCTAAATAATCTTTGGCAAGCTTGTAAGTTGTAATGGAAATTAGACGTTCACCAACCAAAAAGAAAATGTTCCAGCCTCCATGACTTGAAACCTTTTGCCTTTTAATATTGAAACTCATTGCTGCTTTCTAGCTTATATAGACCAGTCGCACATTCTAATCATCTCCCATTAACCTATTCCTAAATGATCCCAAACAATTCACCTAAGGTCCTATAGTGATAAACAATGCACGAACTTGGGCGGTGTCCGAAACTTAGTCAACTAATTGACGTGGGAACTTTAGAAGAAACCTTGAAAAAGTTTATGCGGTTTCAATCAACTAAATTTATACCACAATTTTTTCATCGCACCTAAGCCAAATTTTGAATGAATACACGATGGACACCTTTGAAAAACTATTATGATCTTAAGTGTTCCACATGGCTTAAATATAAGCTTAATCATGTGTATATAAGCTCTTGGGCATCCTCGCTTTACAAACCAATTTTCAAGAGTGAGTTATACTCAAAGTTTATATTATTTGGTATCAGAGTTAACCACCATATTACTGGTTCAAATCATGGAATGGGTGACTTATGGCTAGATAAAAATAATTAAAGGTGAAAAGACGGACAATTAATAATCGTTCGTTAACCGCACTAACCGCTAACTGCCTTTATATATATTATATTTATATATATAAAAATGCATGAAATGACATTGTTTTTGTGTTTAAATATATATGAAAATTTAGAAATTATGCTGTATGTCATATTACCATAAAAACGAAGTCATTTTTTTTTTAAAAAAAAAAAATTAACTTTTTAATTTTTTTAAAAAAAATTTCTTCTTTAAAAAGTAATTAGCAGTTAATAAAGTATTAACAGCTAACTGCCGGTTAACTGCATAGGCGGTTAACGGAGATGGTTAGTGAATTTTATTAACTGCTTAGGCAGTTATAGTTAGCGGTTTTATCCAATAACTGCTAACCTCATTTTCACACCTAAAAATATTAATAGGTGAGTAGAACTACCAACAAAGAAAATGGATACCATTGGGTCAGTGTTGGATGTTGGCCACGGAAGCCTGGTCGTGGTGGTATGTTTACGTTATGATCCTATGTGTATAGTATATAAGCTTTTTGATACCTTCTTCTTATAAGCTAATTTTCAAGGGTGAATTTTACCAAAAATTTATATAAAAAACATATATAATAATATAAACAATGTTTTTTCCCAATAGAGCTATAGACCTTTTGCAATTGTGCTTGTTATACATTTTTTTTTTTAACATGTATATAATTTATTGTCAAAATGTCCTCAAGAGGTAGCTCAATCAGGATCACGTCACATAAAGTGGAGGTCATTAGTTCGAATTTTCGTCCCTCTTTTATGCGGACATGTAAAAAAAAAAAAAAAAAAATTTATGGTCCAGATTAATATTACATTACTTAGTGTCAAGGATCCCATTGTAACCTACCCTTTTCCGAGTATTGGAGAAGATCAAGAAAAAAAAACCTGAATGGCACTGGGGAAAGGTCGAGAATTGTTGATTTGTTTTTTCAGGAAAAAAGAAAAAAAATGGAATCTTCTATTTCGTACATAAGCATATCCACGATGATAAATGCGAGGACAAAGGATAACCACCCAAACATACCGCCATGTTCTGAGCCGATCAATCCCCACCACCTAATCGGTTAACAATGTCCCCACTGATCAACCATCAAGATTCCTCATGATGCAAATCTTTGTTAATGCAGAGTCAACCAACCGCATAATAGGAATCAGCAAGAGACAACCCAGTTGAACCAAACTCTCAGTCTCAGAGAAGATGTTTTGTGGAGTTCTAACGTTGACCAACTTTGTATGTTCATCTTCATCTTCATCTTCAACCTCCATTTATGATTCTAAAACACCCATTAAGCTCCAAGCTCGTTCTTCCGCAACACCCAGATCTCAGTGCTCGAATTCTAGCCCGGACATGCCCCTAACGACTGGTAAGTTTGTAACTCTTTTCCCTGTTTATTTTCAATTTTTTTTTTTTTTTTTTTTTTTTTGGGCAAATTCGGAACAGTAATGGCCTGATGGCTGCTTGAGTCCTCCATAGCAAGAAGCTCTCTGAAATTCTTCACTGAGAGGAGCTCTTTGAGATTAGTTTTGAATAAAAATTTGCTGCTTCAGTCCTCCATAGTCTATAGAGATATTGGAAATTAATTTCTATCAAGTTTGAATACGATTAGGAAGCTGCACACTGGGCTGGGCTGGGCCTGATTCCAGCGAATTTTGAACTGCTAACTCAAAGCTTATTGTTCAAGCCCAAGCCCAAATGGGCAAATGTTGAACTTCAATCTCTCTTTTTGACCTTTCGTGTCCCTCTTTGTCGAAACTGAAAACCCTGAGGCTGCGAATCATCTCTGCTTTCCCTAATTAACCAAGCAACGCACATATGATGATGATGATGGCCAACGAATTGCCTGAAGACTTGGTGACGCAGATTCTGCTATGGCTTCCGGTCGTCTCTCTCTTGCGATTCAAGTGCGTCTGCAAATCCTGGTACGCTCTCATCACACACCAAAACTTCGTAAGAAAACACCTCCTACACAACAACAACAACAGCAACACCCACCTTCTCCTTAAAACGAGCAACAAAACAATGGACGATTATGTTGTATCCACGATTTCTTATGAAGGACTCCAAATATACCCCCTTACACAACCTCTACCTCCACAGTATTTTAGGAACGGCGAGAACTTTGGCGAGAAGTTTAGTATTTCTGTGGTGGGTTCTTGCAATGGTCTCGTTTGTCTCCACGCTTACCGTACATTGAAGGTTGTTATATGGAACCCTACAACTAGAGAAACAAAGGTAGTTCCCGAATCAAACCTGCCCATGTTCGCCCCCGCTGGCTATTGCACCCGTATTCAAGGTATGGGATTTGGTTTTGATGCTAAAACTAATGGCTACAAGATAATCAACTTTGTTAGTATGTATGAACCCAATTTCAACGACTATTTTATGAAGGACGTTAAAGAAATCATATACCAAAAAGAGGTATACAGCTTAAGCACCGATTCTTGGAGAAAAGTTGATGGACCCCAGTGTTTTATTTCGGAAATTGGCCCGATGACATACACCACTGGGATGGGTTCTTGGCTGGCATATGTTGATGACCCGAACTTATTTGTTTTGTCATTTGACATGAGCGATGAGGTATTCCTAGAAACACCACTTCCAGATAATGTTAATGGGCAAGAGCTTTTCGTGTTGAATGAATCGATTGCCATGGTTGCTTTCATGCCGGTTGATGAAAAATGGAGGGAGATCCGATATGATATATGGTTGTTGCTTAAAGTTGGTGTTAAGGACTCCTGGAATAGGCTTTTTACTATTGGACCATCTTTTGCAAAAATTCACCGACCATTAGGATTTTGGAAGAATGACACCATGTTCTGGAATAAAATTGATAACGGACAACTGTTCTTGTATGACCCCTCTACCAAACAAATGACTGATCTCCAAATTCATGGGCACAGTAACGCGATGCAGTTGGTTACTTACATGGAGACCCTAGTTTCTGTCAAGGGAGGAAATGAATCTAAAGAATAGGACAATCGTTGACAAGGCTTGACGGCCCATCTTTCTATATCTGTTCCAATTGTGTTTCAAGGCAGCATATATGCACTGAGATAATATATTATGCTTATTCTTGTCAAAGATGTACTTACATTTAACCCGTATTTTTTTTGGAGCAATTGTGAGAGATTTTTATGGTTAAATAAGCAGTTGTATGGTGGTTCTTCACACTATCTTTATTTTAATTATCATGAGGAATTATCTTTTCGCCATCCCATAAGTTTAGTGTTTCTTTTATATATATATATTGATATTTTTTTCTAGCTACTTCATAGCATTTACTCTTGAAGAGGTTTTGGTACTTAAAGTATGGTTGATGTGATCAGTGGACATAATTTTCAAAATTGAGCTCTTTGATTTCATAAAAAAATGACATAGCACATTAGAACCTGATAATCAATGTTTTTTTCAGTCTTCCCCTATTTTCATAAAATCCAATGCCTAAAAGTATTTTGGTTTGTTAATGATAACATTTATTCGGGGTTTATATTTGAAAATTTGAAATTTCACTTCGGAAAGGCTACCTTGTTTTACAGACATAAATTTTGTCTGTGAACTATATGAAGTAAAAGTTGATAAGGATTGTTAAGCTTTTAAGGCACCATAGACGCTTTCAGTGTAATAGGTAATGCAGGTTGCTGTAAAAGATGGTTCAGCTGGGTGAAAAAACAAAATTTTTCGGGCAAATTCGGAACAGTGATGGCCTGATGGGTCCAGAGAGTTCAATTGTTTGAAAGTAAATAAAATGTCTTAATTCTGATTTTTTATTCTTTTATTTTTTTTTATTTTTTTATTTTTTATAATAATAATGGTTTCAGTCAAAAATAGCAAGAAGCTCTATGAAATTCTTCACTGAGAGGAGCTCTTTGAGATTAGTTTTGCATAAAAATTGGCTGCTTGAGTCCTCCATAGAGATGGAAATTAACTGCCTGTTAGGTTGAAAGAAATTCCTTCCTAATTTGAAACTGATAAAAGTGCTAAACTTGTTATTGTCCCGATTTTATTTTTTATTTTAATTTTTTTTTGAGGAAGTTGAAAGTGAAAATAGTTGTATTTATTTTACTTAATGATCTTTTGCTGGCCATTGTGAACAGCTGTAGCTAATTTTTGGTGCCTGTTTGTCTGAGAGAGAATGCCCTGTCAATGTACAATTTTACTTAAAATTGGGTTGTAGGTAGTGGTTGTCACTTTACTCTGCGTTACAAATAGAAAGTAGGATGTTCATAGATCTTTGGTGCATAATGCCAGGCCATTAAGCAAGTATATTGCCCCTTTGTCAAGATACTTTAAAGCATATTCAGTCCATCTGCTAAATGTATTGTTGTTTTAGTTGTGTTGCCTTGGAATTTGGAGAATGGATAGATATTATTGTTTGAATCATTATCTATAGGGGTGTTGAATTGTTTCTGGAGATTCCATTATTTTAGATTCCGAAAGTTGTAGAGTTATGATGGTATGAATCTAATGATATGCCTGAATCCACTTTGCACAGTGTCTGTTAATTACAAATGATCAATAGAAAATCTTTCTTATGAGATAATCTTGTGATCTAATATATGAACTGAACATATATCAACTAGAATGTATATCAAGGGTTCAGTTGCTCTAAGAAATCCTCAAGGTGCTTGCATATATTTGATAAAATATGGAGTTGATTCCAATGACGCATTTTACGACAGAGAAATTCCAAAATGATGGTTCTATGACTGGTGGTGCATATGATTTTGAAAGAGCAACAACATCACTTTCCAATCAGTCATTGTCGTCGTCTAAGAAGGTAACTCTTGTGAGGCACGGCCTTAGCTCTTGGAATGAAGAGAGTAAAGTTCAGGTGTGTTCCTCCTCTGCTTTTTCAAAATCTTTATCCATCTTCTGTTATGTTTCAGCATTATCCTATAATCATGTTAGAATGAAAAAAAAAAAAAAAAAAAAAAAAAAAAAAAAAAATCGAATTTATGCACATTAAAAAACTAAGTACTTCAGTTTCATTCGTTGACAAGAAACAGAAGTACCTGAACTTCTAAAATTGATTTTCACTATATACAAATGCTTATTGTCCTATTCTCTTTCACTGTATTAGGATTTAAGGAGCCATTTTACCAACTTAGTTAATCATTTTTCTTGAAGGCTTCTATGGTTGAACAAAAGTTCAAGTCCCACTCTTCACCTTGTCTATTATCATTCTATTGAGAGTAATGCTATTTAGTAGACTCATGTACAATTGTCATACAACTGGATAACGTGGTAGTAAAAATCAACACTTGGATTAGCACTTGTAAAAGAAAAGAAAAAAAAACACTTCATTCTATAGAGTATCTAGCGACTAACCTGGTTGCTATATCTACATTCAGGGAAGCTCAAACTTATCAATCCTAACAGAAACTGGAGTGAGGCAAGCAGAGAGGTGCAGAAAAGCCTTGACAAATATATACTTTGATCAATGCTTTTCAAGTCCAATATCTCGTGCTAAGGTTCGACTAACACAATTTAGTGTGCTGATTTTTAGTACTTTACCAATTTTATCTCTGAGTGTTTAATGCAGTCCACTGCTGAAGTTATATGGCAAGGGAGGGAAGAGCCACTTGTTTTCCTTGATTCGTTGAAGGAAGCCCATCTATTTTTTCTTGAAGGCATGAAAAATGGTCTGTCTCCTTTTTATACAGAGTTCTAAAACTTCAGAGCTGTATTTGATGCAACTTATCTAATTCGCAGTGACATTATTAAATTGATTTACTTTATATCTTACACATTGAATTTAGTCATCTCTAGCTAGCTTGAAACTTGCTTTAGTTAAATTGTAGATTTATAATGGTCCTTGATTTATGTTATCTCTTTAGTTCTTTCTGCGTAAGACTAAATCACATTCAGAATTTGGAGGCAGTGGATGCTAAGGAGAGATATCCAAAGGAGTATACCACATGGAGAGAAGATCCTGCTAATTTCTATGTGAATGGTGTCTACCCTATACGAAAACTATGGGCAACGGCAAGAGAGGCTTGGCGGGAAATATTACTCTCACCAGTACGCTTTTCCCTTTCTCTACCATTGTTTTACTATTTTCAGGTTTCAACTCAATAGAGTTACGTTATAAATATCTTTCTCATTTTCCAGGGGGAGAATTTTCTGGTCATCACTCACAAATCAATTTTGCGGGCACTGATCTGTACAGCTGTAGGGCTACCGCCAGAGAGGTATGTAATGGTATTAAATATAAGCAGTCACCCAGGAAGTTATTTTTGGTGATCCTTGCAAAATAAAATCTGATTGTTTACTAAGTTTCTTGATTATTTGAATCTGAAAATTGTGATATTCATATAAAAGGTGTGAAGGTTTGACAAATGACATGAGAACTTCATGAACTGTGCCTCATATAGTATGGTCAATCCCTATTAAATTCAGTATATTCCTTCCCCAAATGATCATGATTTATATGAAAACTATGAACAATAATGCTGCTGGTCTTTGGATAATGTCAGTAGAAGCCCAAGGGGTTGGCTCAATGGTTGGACAGCCTAGGACTTTGAGTATGCTCCTCAAAGTCTTAAGTTCGAAACCCACTGAGTGCAAATTGCTTCTTGTGGCCATCGGACTGTGGGTTCGCCCGTTGAATTAATCGAGTTATACTTGTGGAAAACTCCTTGTCTAGGGCTTGTGCATCCCCGGGATTAGTCGGAGCGAAGCTCCGGATACCCGGTGCCAAATCAAAAAAGAAAAGAAAAGATAATGTCAGTAGCCTATTATAAAGACTGTTATAATATAGGCTTTCTATATAGGTTAGATAATTTCCTTCCCTATACATTTTCCTTGGTTAGTTGATTGTAACCTAACATCTTATTTGTATTGT
>NC_081542.1:42836149-42886751 GCF_901000735.1 Corylus avellana | reverse complement strand
GAGTTAACCACCATATTACTGGTTCAAATCATGGAATGGGTGACTTATGGCTAGATAAAAATAATTAAAGGTGAAAAGGCGGACAATTAATAACCGTTCGTTAACCGCACTAACCGTTAACTGCCTTTATATATATTATATTTATATATATATAAATGCATGAAATGACATTGTTTTTGTGTTTAAATATATATGAAAATTTAGAAATTATGCTGTATGTCATATTACCATAAAAACGACGTCATTTTTTTTTTTTTTTAAAAAAAAAAATTAACTTTTTAATTTTTTTTTTTTAAATTTCTTCTTTAAAAAGCAGTTAGCAGTTAATAAAGTATTAACAGCTAATTGCCGGTTAACTGCATAGGCGGTTAGCGGAGATGGTTAGTGAATTTTACTAACTGCTTAGGCAGTTATAGTTAGCGGTTTTAGCCAATAACTACTAACCTCATTTTCACCCCTAAAAATATTAATAGGTGAGTAGAACTACCAACAGAGAAAATGGATACCATTGGGTCAGTGTTGGATGTTGGCCACGGAAGCTTGGTCGTGGTGGTATGTTTACGTTATGATCCTATGTGTATAGTATATAAGCTTTTTGATACCTTCTTCTTATAAGCTAATTTTCAAGGTTGAATTTTACCAAAAAATTATATAAATAAAACATATATAATAATATAAACAATGTTTTTTTCCCAATAGAGCTATAGACCTTGTGCAATTGTGCTTGTTATACATTTTTTTTTTAACATGTATATAATTTATTGTCAAAATGTCCTCAAGAGGTAGCTCAATCAGGATCACGTCACATAAAGTGGAGGTCATTAGTTCGAATTTCCGTCCCTCTTTTGTACGGACATGTAAAAAAAAAAAAAAAAAATTATGGTCCAGATTAATATTACATTACTTAGTGTCAAGGATCCCATTGTAACCTACCCTTTTCCGAGTATTGGAGAAGATCAAGAAAAAAAAACCTGAATGGCACTGGGGAAAGGTCGAGAATTGTTGATTTGTTTTTTCAGGAAAAAAGAAAAAAAATGGAATCTTCTATTTCGTACATAAGCATATCCACGATGATAAATGCGAGGATAAAGGATAACCACCCAAACATACCGCCATGTTCTGAGCCGATCAATCCCCACCACCTAATCGGTTAACAATGTCCCCACTGATCAACCATCAAGATTCCTCATGATGCAAATCTTTGTTAATGCAGAGTCAACCAACCGCATAATAGGAATCAGCAAGAGACAACCCAGTTGAACCAAACTCTCAGTCTCAGAGAAGATGTTTTGTGGAGTTCTAACGTTGACCAACTTTGTATGTTCATCTTCATCTTCATCTTCAACCTCCATTTATGATTCTAAAACACCCATTAAGCTCCAAGCTCGTTCTTCCGCAACACCCAGATCTCAGTGCTCGAATTCTAGCCCGGACATGCCCCTAACGACTGGTAAGTTTGTAACTCTTTTCCCTGTTTATTTTCAATTTTTTTTTTTTTTTTTTTTTTGTTTTTGGGCAAATTCGGAACAGTAATGGCCTGATGGCTGCTTGAGTCCTCCATAGCAAGAAGCTCTCTGAAATTCTTCACTGAGAGGAGCTCTTTGAGATTAGTTTTGAATAAAAATTGGCTGCTTCAGTCCTCCATAGTCTATAGAGATATTGGAAATTAATTTCTATCAAGTTTGAATACGATTAGGAAGCTGCACACTGGGCTGGGCTGGGCCTGATTCCAGCGAATTTTGAACTGCTAACTCAAAGCTTATTGTTCAAGCCCAAGCCCAAATGGGCAAATGTTGAACTTCAATCTCTCTTTTTGACCTTTCGTGTCCCTCTTTGTCGAAACTGAAAACCCTGAGGCTGCGAATCATCTCTGCTTTCCCTAATTAACCAAGCAACGCACATATGATGATGATGATGGCCAACGAATTGCCTGAAGACTTGGTGACGCAGATTCTGCTATGGCTTCCGGTCGTCTCTCTCTTGCGATTCAAGTGCGTCTGCAAATCCTGGTACGCTCTCATCACACACCAAAACTTCGTAAGAAAACACCTCCTACACAACAACAACAACAGCAACACCCACCTTCTCCTTAAAACGAGCAACAAAACAATGGACGATTATGTTGTATCCACGATTTCTTATGAAGGACTCCAAATATACCCCCTTACACAACCTCTACCTCCACAGTATTTTAGGAACGGCGAGAACTTTGGCGAGAAGTTTAGTATTTCTGTGGTGGGTTCTTGCAATGGTCTCGTTTGTCTCCACGCTTACCGTACATTGAAGGTTGTTATATGGAACCCTACAACTAGAGAAACAAAGGTAGTTCCCGAATCAAACCTGCCCATGTTCGCCCCCGCTGGCTATTGCACCCGTATTCAAGGTATGGGATTTGGTTTTGATGCTAAAACTAATGGCTACAAGATAATCAACTTTGTTAGTATGTATGAACCCAATTTCAACGACTATTTTATGAAGGACGTTAAAGAAATCATATACCAAAAAGAGGTATACAGCTTAAGCACCGATTCTTGGAGAAAAGTTGATGGACCCCAGTGTTTTATTTCGGAAATTGGCCCGATGACATACACCACTGGGATGGGTTCTTGGCTGGCATATGTTGATGACCCGAACTTATTTGTTTTGTCATTTGACATGAGCGATGAGGTATTCCTAGAAACACCACTTCCAGATAATGTTAATGGGCAAGAGCTTTTCGTGTTGAATGAATCGATTGCCATGGTTGCTTTCATGCCGGTTGATGAAAAATGGAGGGAGATCCGATATGATATATGGTTGTTGCTTAAAGTTGGTGTTAAGGACTCCTGGAATAGGCTTTTTACTATTGGACCATCTTTTGCAAAAATTCACCGACCATTAGGATTTTGGAAGAATGACACCATGTTCTGGAATAAAATTGATAATGGACAACTGTTCTTGTATGACCCCTCTACCAAACAAATGACTGATCTCCAAATTCATGGGCACAGTAACGCGATGCAGTTGGTTACTTACATGGAGACCATATATGCGCTGAGATAATATATTATGCTTATTCTTGTCAAAGATGTACTTACATTTAACCCGTATTTTTTTTGGAGCAATTGTGAGAGATTTTTATGGTTAAATAAGCAGTTGTATGGTGGTTCTTCACACTATCTTTATTTTAATTATCATGAGGAATTATCTTTTCGCCATCCCATAAGTTTAGTGTTTCTTTTATATATATATATTGATATTTTTTTCTAGCTACTTCATAGCATTTACTCTTGAAGAGGTTTTGGTACTTAAAGTATGGTTGATGTGATCAGTGGACATAATTTTCAAAATTGAGCTCTTTGATTTCATAAAAAAATGACATAGCACATTAGAACCTGATAATCAATGTTTTTTTCAGTCTTCCCCTATTTTCATAAAATCCAATGCCTAAAAGTATTTTGGTTTGTTAATGATAACATTTATTCGGGGTTTATATTTGAAAATTTGAAATTTCACTTCGGAAAGGCTACCTTGTTTTACAGACATAAATTTTGTCTGTGAACTATATGAAGTAAAAGTTGATAAGGATTGTTAAGCTTTTAAGGCACCATAGACGCTTTCAGTGTAATAGGTAATGCAGGTTGCTGTAAAAGATGGTTCAGCTGGGTGAGAAAACAAAATTTTTCGGGCAAATTCGGAACAGTGATGGCCTGATGGGTCCAGAGAGTTCAATTGTTTGAAAGTAAATAAAATGTCTTAATTCTGATTTTTTATTCTTTTATTTTTTATAATAATAATGGTTTCAGTCAAAAATAGCAAGAAGCTCTATGAAATTCTTCACTGAGAGGAGCTCTTTGAGATTAGTTTTGCATAAAAATTGGCTGCTTGAGTCCTCCATAGAGATGGAAATTAACTGCCTGTTAGGTTGAAAGAAATTCCTTCCTGATTTGAAACTGATAAAAGTGCTAAACTTGTTATTGTCCCGATTTTATTTTTTATTTTAATTTTTTTTTGAGGAAGTTGAAAGTGAAAATAGTTGTATTTATTTTCTTTTGCTGGCCATTGTGAACAGCTGTAGCTAATTTTTGGTGCCTGTTTGTCTGAGAGAGAATGCCCTGTCAATGTACAATTTTACTTAAAATTGGGTTGTAGGTAGTGGTTGTCACTTTACTCTGCGTTACAAATAGAAAGTAGGATGTTCATAGATCTTTGGTGCATAATGCCAGGCCATTAAGCAAGTATATTGCCCTTTTGTCAAGATACTTTAAAGCATATTCAGTCCATCTGCTAAATGTATTGTTGTTTTAGTTGTGTTGCCTTGGAATTTGGAGAATGGATAGATATTATTGTTTGAATCATTATCTATAGGGGTGTTGAATTGTTTCTGGAGATTCCATTATTTTAGATTCCGAAAGTTGTAGAGTTATGATGGTATGAATCTAATGATATGCCTGAATCCACTTTGCACAGTGTCTGTTAATTACAAATGATCAATAGAAAATCTTTCTTATGAGATAATCTTGTGATCTAATATATGAACTGAACATATATCAACTAGAATGTATATCAAGGGTTCAGTTGCTCTAAGAAATCCTCAAGGTGCTTGCATATATTTGATAAAATATGGAGTTGATTCCAATGACGCATTTTACGACAGAGAAATTCCAAAATGATGGTTCTATGACTGGTGGTGCATATGATTTTGAAAGAGCAACAACATCACTTTCCAATCAGTCATTGTCGTCGTCTAAGAAGGTAACTCTTGTGAGGCACGGCCTTAGCTCTTGGAATGAAGAGAGTAAAGTTCAGGTGTGTTCCTCCTCTGCTTTTTCAAAATCTTTATCCATCTTCTGTTATGTTTCAGCATTATCCTATAATCATGTTAGAATGGAAAAAAAAAAAAAAAATCGAATTTATGCACATTAAAAAACTAAGTACTTCAGTTTCATTCGTTGACAAGAAACAGAAGTACCTGAACTTCTAAAATTGATTTTCACTATATACAAATGCTTATTGTCCTATTCTCTTTCACTGTATTAGGATTTAAGGAGCCATTTTACCCAACTTAGTTAATCATTTTTCTTGAAGGCTTCTATGGTTGAACAAAAGTTCAAGTCCCACTCTTCACCTTGTCTATTATCATTCTATTGAGAGTAATGCTATTTAGTAGACTCATGTACAATTGTCATACAACTGGATAACGTGGTAGTAAAAATCAACACTTGGATTAGCACTTGTAAAAGAAAAGAAAAAAAAACACTTCATTCTATAGAGTATCTAGCGACTAACCTGGTTGCTATATCTACATTCAGGGAAGCTCAAACTTATCAATCCTAACAGAAACTGGAGTGAGGCAAGCAGAGAGGTGCAGAAAAGCCTTGACAAATATATACTTTGATCAATGCTTTTCAAGTCCAATATCTCGTGCTAAGGTTCGACTAACACAATTTAGTGTGCTGATTTTTAGTACTTTACCAATTTTATCTCTGAGTGTTTAATGCAGTCCACTGCTGAAGTTATATGGCAAGGGAGGGAAGAGCCACTTGTTTTCCTTGATTCGTTGAAGGAAGCCCATCTATTTTTTCTTGAAGGCATGAAAAATGGTCTGTCTTCTTTTTATACAGAGTTCTAAAACTTCAGAGCTGTATTTGATGCAACTTATCTAATTCGCAGTGACATTATTAAATTGATTTACTTTATATCTTACACATTGAATTTAGTCATCTCTAGCTAGCTTGAAACTTGCTTTAGTTAAATTGTAGATTTATAATGGTCCTTGATTTATGTTATCTCTTTAGTTCTTTCTGCGTAAGACTAAATCACATTCAGAATTTGGAGGCAGTGGATGCTAAGGAGAGATATCCAAAGGAGTATACCACATGGAGAGAAGATCCTGCTAATTTCTATGTGAATGGTGTCTACCCTATACGAAAACTATGGGCAACGGCAAGAGAGGCTTGGCGGGAAATATTACTCTCACCAGTACGCTTTTCCCTTTCTCTACCATTGTTTTACTATTTTCAGGTTTCAACTCAATATAGTTACGTTATAAATATCTTTCTCATTTTCCAGGGGGAGAATTTTCTGGTCATCACTCACAAATCAATTTTGCGGGCACTGATCTGTACAGCTGTAGGGCTACCGCCAGAGAGGTATGTAATGGTATTAAATATATGCAGTCACCCAGGAAGTTATTTTTGGTGATCCTTGCAAAATAAAATCTGATTGTTTACTAAGTTTCTTGATTATTTGAATCTGAAAATTGTGATATTCATATAAAAGGTGTGAAGGTTTGACAAATGACATGAGAACTTCATGAACTGTGCCTCATATAGTATGGTCAATCCCTATTAAATTCAGTATATTCCTTCCCCAAATGATCATGATTTATATGAAAACTATGAACAATAATGCTGCTGGTCTTTGGATAATGTCAGTAGAAGCCCAAGGGGTTGGCTCAATGGTTGGACAGCCTAGGACTTTGAGTATGCTCCTCAAAGTCTTAAATTCGAAACCCACTGAGTGCAAATTGCTTCTTGTGGCCATCGGACTGTGGGTTCACCCGTTGAATTAATCGAGTTATACTTGTGAAAAACTCCTTGTCTAGGGCCTGTGCATCCCCGGGATTAGTCGGAGCGAAGCTCCGGATACCCGGTGCCAAATCAAAAAAAAAAAAAAAAAAGATAATGTCAGTAGCCTATTATAAAGACTGTTATAATATAGGCTTTCTATATAGGTTAGATAATTTCCTTCCCTATACATTTTCCTTGGTTAGTTGATTGTAACCTAACATCTTATTTGTATTGTATTCATTTACCTCCTTTCCCAATAAATAGAGATCATTTATATTGTAAAGATCAACCATGTAACGCTTAATGTTCTGCTTTGAACTTATGGTGTGACCAATCAAACAATATGAGCAAAATGTAGCCCTTAGGGCAATTACCTAGTGGTGGACGTAGGCAATATAATGTCGAACCACCTGAAAATCCTATCTCCATTTTCTCTCCTTTTCCACTTTTCTCTTTAATTTTCTATTTCATTATGAAATTCTTCAAAGACCAAGTAAAATCGCTTAATTCATACAGGTGTACCCCAAGTCTGATGTGATAGTGTTAGCTGCTGTTGTGTGTTCTTTTCTTTTACTGGGTTACCTTCATGTCTTTTGCACATTTTAGAATGGCACTGCTGCTCCAATGATACATTTCTCATCACTTCTTCACTGGTTAGCTGAACAGTAAAATTAACCATTTCATCATCTTTTGATAACCATGAGATATCATTGGAGTGAAATATAACACATTATGCACTATAATTTCCTTTGATAGTCAACCCTAACAAAACTTTTAATGGTTCAGGTTCCGAGCAATAGATATGAATAATGGCGGAATATCTGTTTTTAACTTCAACAAAAGAGGAGAAGCAATGCTTCAATCTTTAAACATGACAGCCCACATGTATAGTGATCACTTCTATATTTACTAAAACTTATTGATATGGCACATTCATTGATGAGAAAGAAGCCTACCTTACTGCCCAATATCTAAGGACACAGATACAAGCTGCACAATCATACAACACTAAACTGGTTTATGCCTGTAATCAGGTTTGAAGTTGAGAAACTTATACTCGAATTTATTTGCAATGATGTAACACTTGAATTGCATGGCAGTGGCTGTGAATTTTCATGGCATGTTATTTTGGATGAATAGGGTGAAAAAAATTGTTTTTGTTTTTTTTTTTTTTTTTCCCTGAATCTATCTACCTTTCCTTAAATAAGTTTTTATTTATTTATTTTTTTTTTAATTTGGCACGGGGTATCTGGAGCTTCTCTCCGATTAATCATTTCCTTAAATAAGTATTTGTGTGCCTATGTCTATGTTCTCTTAAATTTTTACCCTTCTCAAAGCATTATAGCCAATAGGTATATGTGGTAGAAGAGTACTGCGACTCCTCATTTATTTATCACACATATTTCACATTAGCTGACGTGGCATGTTTTAAGTGGCTTCATATGTTAGTCACTTAAAAAAACAAAAGGAAATCTATGTAAAATACTCCGTGTCAGCTGATGTGAAATGAGTATGAAAAGTAACATTACTAGTGGTATAAAAGACTGGTATTAGTACAATATATCAGCTTAATCATTGATGGTTTCCCATAACTAATTCTTTGCCTTTGCCACTATGTCTCATGTTCATTCATGTTCCTAGAATTATATTGAGTATATTTCTTCAAATCTCGACCATTGGTTTGAAATTCAATGGTTGATATTTTGTCATATCAACGACTATTTCTATCAGTAGCTATCACTTTTAACGAGTAAATAGTTATAACTTTTTTTTTCCCCTGAGCAGTTACTATATATATATATTGCAAGTGATAAGCATTGATTTAGCCAAATTTCAACCATTAAATTCCAGATGTTGAGATTTGATGAAATTCACACAAAAATATACCTAAGAATTCTAGGGAATCCTTGTCCCTTAAAACAGGCAAGAGAACCAGTACAAAGGGGCTTGGGATACGCCTCTAAAATTAGAGAAGCAAAATGATGGGGTCTGAAGTCTAAACTTTATTAGAGTGAAGGGCTACTGAATCCGCCACAAGAACTTGTGAATCCTGCTAGTTCCCATTATATAAGTAAGTTCTCTCTTTCTTCTACTACTTTTTGGCTAAGAACTAAGACAAATTTCTTTCCCGCATAAGAGATTCTATCTTCTCCACATCTTTTGGAGTGTCCACCCCATGAGCATCATGGTCAACCTTGATCACCTGTCAGAAAAGCAACAAAACATATAAACTTTATGATTAGGAGAACAAGTCTCAATGACCATTTTATTAGACAAAATACAAATATGACTGCTTCAAGTAATTTTACATGCAAGCAGCGGGTAAAACATAACCATAACTAGACTCTGATGCCATATAGAGTTAAACAGATACAGATGACAGAAAATTGATAGAATAGATATAGAACAAAACAATCAAATATAAAACATGATCATATGATACCTTCATCTTATACCCATTCTCAAGGACTTTAAGCTGCTCTAAATCTTCTTCTAGTTGCAATGGAGTAGATGAAAGCTCTGGATATATCTTTAAAAACTGTGCATCATAGCTCTGGGAAGACAGCAGAAAGGCAGCATGATAAAAAACTTTCTCACATAAAAAGCTCACAAGGGAAGTGCCTTCTAAACATACAAGTCATATCAATACCTGGATTCCAAGATGAAGTAAATATGGGAAGTGTGGATTGACCTTCCCTGACCTGTTTTTTGTACACAAAGATATACTAGAAATATTACTAAGCTGCTACAAGTTCTATTTTTGTATTGTATACATATAGGAAATACAATAAAACTCACTTGTTATATGGGATCAGACCCCTTGAAAAATAGATTGCATATCCATGAGTATCCACCACACATTTCACTCGATTTGGATCAGATGCATCTTCTGGTTTCAAAGATGTAACTGCAGTGCTGAATACAGCATCTGGGGCTGCCTGCAGTACTTAAAACTACACCAATCAATTCACATAAAAAAGAGGGAAAAATCATAAATGATTGACCAGTCTAAAGAACATTCATATCAAGAGAATAATTTGGAGCTGTTGTGTACATTATCTTTCATAAACAGATATTGGGCATCAAAGATGAGAGAAGGTTTCAGACTTAGCCATATTATGTTGTTCTATCAATTAGAAAATATTGTAAAATCATTCGTCTGAAAAGAAGAAGATATTATGAATTCAAGAGAACATGTAAGTTTCTTTGTTTCAGATATGATTGGTCATCTCATCTAATAAGAGAACATGCAAGGAAATACCTGCAGAGCTTTGACAACCCCATCTATTATCTCGGGCTCCATTAGAGGCTCATCCCCTTGAATGTTTACAACAATGTCAAATTTCTTTCGAAGCTTTTGAAGTGCCTCGCTGCAGCGTTCAGTTCCTGCAGAGCAAGCAATCAACACAAATTTTGATAGGATTTATTTGGTAAATAATTTCGTTTCGGTTTGATACTGTAGCAAAAATTTTGTTTTGTAGTGATTTTTTTATTTAAATAGTAATAAAAAGTTATCGATGTGATGTAAAAAGTAAGAAAATGTTAGAAAAATGAAAAAGTAGGTTGCCTTTGCCTTTGCCAAACCCTTTAACAAACGAAAGCCAAGCTTTTGAGTCCCCCTCTTCAAGTTATGAAAATATAAATGAGACAAAATTAGGTAGAACAATTACTCTTACCATTACGGCAGGATTCTGATGTCATTATCACATCAGCTCCAAACCCTAAACAGATTTCTGCTATCCTCTCATCGTCGGTGGCCACAACTTGTAGAAAGAGGAAACCAAATATAATAAGTTACAAGATAAAAACTGAGTGAGAGGGAGAGAAAAAAAAGTTTGTCTTAAACAAGTTTTTCATGATGATATATGCTTAGTGCGTGTGCTGAAATTCATTCATATGATTCTTAAAATAGCTCCCCTCGCAACAGTTGAGAAGGATCACAGAGTAAAACTAGTCACCCGGATTGGCAAAACCACATAATTTGTAACTTTTTGCCATTCATAAAGCAAGATAATATCATACACAATGCGATTTTCATCACTGCCTCTAGGTGGCATAGATCAGAGGCCATAGCCGCATCTACATCACAAATGATGACTGCAACACATGCCATAAAATAAAAACCCTCATAACCCCGAGGGGTTTGCTCGAGTGATAAGAGTCTTGGTTTTTGTGGTAGTCCATGAGGTCTAAGGTTTGAATCCCCTTGGATGCAAACAATTCTTTGGAGCCAGCCTGTTGACAAAGCCAGAGTATTACCCAGTTCGTGTGCAGGGGGTGCTTTACACGGATTCGAGATTTATCTAACGGAATCGGTACACGAAGTGACCCTGTCTTGGAGGAGTTCTTTGTTATATATATATATATATATATATATAAAACCCAAATGCGAGATCTCGAGGTTCATAATCTCATATGCTATATTGCATGTTTTTAAAAATATTCTACTCTTAGTAACAATATATGGAGCAATCATCTTGGAAAATAAGAGAAAATTTAAACCTAATTACAAGACATACAGAGTTTGTTTAGTGAGGTAGCAAGTTTGGCTCTTTCCCATGTTCTCTGCAAAGCAAAAGAAAATTGGTCAATAACGTCAATAGAACACATTACAGTGGAAACCAGGAAGAAAACAAGCTTTAAAACATGGATTACAAGAAAAATTAATGTCATTTTTCTATTTTTCCTCGTTTATGTATTTGCTAAGATAAAGCACGAAACTTTATCAAACTCCCACAGTAATAAATAATATTTGACTAAAAATTAATTTAACCCATCAAAGAAAAACATTTGCAATTCTAAACTCAGAATTCAAATGAAAAAAAAAATGAAAACATAGGACCTGAATCATGGGTTTTCCGAGGATTGGGACCAGTGGTTTGCCTTGGAATCTGGAGGAGCTGAAACGAGCCGGTATGATTCCAACCACCCGGCTCCGAAACTTTGCGGATCGGCGCGTGGATATCACCACGTAAGCCCCAGCTGCGGCCGCTATGGCAGCTCCAGAGAGTAGGCCGTGCACGAGCCATGAACTGGTGGTGCTGTTCGAGCCGAAGGAAGAGGAAGAGGAAGAGGCAGAGGTGGTGCTCGATGTGGGACTCATGGTTCAGTTGTTTGCCGCTGGGATTGCTCGGGGACGTAGAGGGAAGTGGCGCGTGTGGTGAAAGTGACGGTTCCCGCGCGTGTTTATAGCCCTGCAATTGGAGGAAGCTTCGTAGGGCGGGAATTGAAACAGTTTCGTTTTTGGCCTGTCGTGTGTAGCTTCCAATACGGTGCGTTTTTGGTCTACATCACCCGGAAAATAAAGTTTCAAACTTCGGACTTTCCCTCACTTTCTTTCTCTCATTTTCATGGCAAATTTTCATGGATGCCAAACAACTCCGACAACAACAGCAAGTAGTCGATCATCAACACAGGGAATCACACTCACACTCTCCTGCCTACCAAGCTCTTCTCAGGGCGGGCCCACGTATCAGACCCCTCCAACAAGTACACGCCCAAATCGTGGTCTTAGGCAAGTGTCGCAGCCTATCCCTTCTCACCAAGCTCCTCACACTGGCTTGCGCCGCGTGCTCAATAACCTACACTCGCCGGCTCTTCCTCACTGTCCCAGACCCCGACTCCTTTCTCTTCAACTCCCTCATCAAAGGCTGCTCCAAGCTCGGGTTCCCAAAGGACGCCGTCTTCTTCTATCGCCGAATGGGCCTCGCGAGTATTTCGCCGTCGAATTATACTTTCACGTCCGTGATCAAAGCGTGCGCGGATCTTTCGGCTTTGAGACTTGGTAGGGAGATTCATTCCCATGTTTTGGTTTCTGGGTACGGCTCGGATTCATTTGTGCAGGCTGCGCTGGTTGCGTTCTACGCGAAATCTGGTGATTTGTGTGTTGCCCGGAAACTGTTTGATAAAATGCCGGAGAGAACGGTTGTGGCTTGGAATTCGATGATATCGGGGTACGAGCAAAATGGGTTCTCGAGGGAAGCCATTGGATTGTTTTATCAGATGCGAGAGTGGGGTGTTGAGCCTGAATCCACAACGTTTGTTAGTGTATTGTCAGGTTGTGCTCAGTTGGGGGCAATTGGTTTGGGATGTTGGGTTCATGATTATGTCGTTAGTCATGGCTTTGATGTCAATGTGGTTCTAGGTACTTCTTTGATTAATATGTATTCTAGATGCGGGAATGTGACCAAAGCGCGAGAAGTTTTTGATTTGATGAGTGAACGAAATGTAATTTCTTGGACGGCTATGATTTCCGGGTATGGAATTCATGGTTATGGTAGAGAAGCAATGCAGCTCTTTAGACAAATGAGAGTACATGGTCCACGTCCTAACAATGTCACATTTGTTTCTGTCTTGTCGGCATGTGCTCATGCAGGGCTCATTCAGGAAGGGCGCTGTGCCTTCGCAGACATGATGTCAGAGTATGGGTTGGTGCCAGGAGTGGAACATCATGTTTGCATGGTTGATATGCTGGGGCGTGCCGGACTTCTCAATGAAGCTTATCAATTTGTCAAAGAATTGAATCTTGGGGAGCTGGCTCCAGCAATTTGGACTGCAATGCTTGGGGCATGCAAGATGCATAAGAATTTTGATCTTGGAGTAGAAGTTGCTGAGCATCTTTTAGCTGTAGAACCAGAAAATCCGGGTCATTATGTTTTGCTTTCAAATATATATGCACTGGCTGGTAAGATGGATCGAGTGGAATTGGTTAGAAACATGATGATTCGGAAAGGCCTAAAGAAGCAAGTTGGCTATAGCACAATAGAGGTTGGTCAGAAGACTTACTTGTTTAGCAATGGTGACAAGTCCCTCCCTGAGATTGAAGAAGTTTATCGGTATTTAGACGAATTGATGTCGCGGTGTAGAGAAGCAGGATATGCACCAGCACCTGCGTCTGTGATGCATGAGTTAGAAGAAGAGGAGAGGGAATATGCTCTTAGATATCATAGTGAGAAGCTTGCAATAGCATTTGGGTTACTGAAAATGAACCCCGGTTTAACCATCAGGGTTGTGAAAAACCTTCGAATGTGTGAGGATTGTCATTCAGCAATAAAGTACATATCAATTGTTTCTAACAGAGAAATTATTGTCCGGGATAGGCTTCGTTTCCACCACTTCAATAATGGTTCATGTTCTTGTCTCGATTACTGGTGACAGATTCCATTTGCTTGCTGAGAGTGTCCTGACAATTTTGCAAGATTGATCATCAAGGAGTAAGGTTCATCAAGGCAGTCAAAGAACAACTTGTTGCTTTTTTATACATGTGAGTGAGACTGACCTTTTTCTTTCCCTTTCTCTTGTATGTGTGTGCATAAGTAAATGATTCTTTATTTGGAATGAAGGACGAGCACCATGACAAGATAGTTTTTTCAGTTTGGTTTTAGATGGTAGGCCTAGCTTATAAAAAGTGAATAATATTGCCATTGTCCAATGCTAGTTGACTAAATTCTCTCTGCATAATGCTTGTTGGCAGGCATGCTCCAATTCTCTCTGCATAATAAGAAACGGCATTTAGAAAACCAAAGGCTTTAACATAGCATTAGCTAGAAAATAACATTGCCCAAGATAAAATTGCCTTCTAAGATAAATCAACAAGGTTTATTTCTTATCATTGCAAGATGGTTTGATCATTTCGTTTCAGTATTAAGATGATTGCATACTGACATTTGGCAAGGATTCACTGGGATACCTTAAACATTTCAAAGTACTTCAATTTAGGGAATCAATTGAGTCAATTTAAAGTTCAGTGGGGATTGTAAATATGATGATAATTTGAGACAAAAAGATGTGATTTATCATAGAAAATAATAAATACCTTTGTTACGTGATTGCGACAGGATAAAAAGCAGGATCTTGCTTTTTATTCTTACCTATGGTGCTAACTTGGGAAAATTAGCGTAGGAAATTGGAGGTTCTTGGGCCCTCTTTCAAACAATTGAGTTTGAGAATATAATTTGCATGCCTTCTTATTAAACGATCACCTCTATTTAGACTAAACCTTCTTGGAGTTGAGTTCTAGAACTTGGAATTCAACTCCTACAATGACACTTACTCATTCACGTGGAATTCAATCCAGTGGGGATTATTTGCAATTTAAACTACTTGAGATAACTCCTAAGACTTGAAGATAAGATAACAACTTGAAAATAAGATAACTTGATAAGTGCTGCACTATTATCTAATGCAATACATATCCTAACTCAATTTAAATAACAGACTCTAACTAATAATAAACCTCTGCATGCAATCTAGTCCTCCACGGCACCTCTCATAACATTCCTCCCTCCTTTGAATCGTTCTTGTCCTCAAGGACGAAGGCTGGAAATTGTTGCTTCAAGGTAGTGACTCTTTCCCATGTTGCATCTGCTGGGCTATATCCCTGCCAATGAATCAACACTTCTTGCTTGCGATTGGCTCCCCTGCAATCTAAGATGGCTTTTGGAGATAAAACCTGATCTGCATGAAGAACTTCCGGTAAACTAGTGCTTGTTGTCAAAGTGGGACCAACCTGTTTTTTAAGTAAGGAAACGTGAAAGACAGGGTGTATCTTAGACCCCATAGGTAGCTCCAGCTTGTAAGACACCTTCCCCACTCTACCCATAATTTTATATGGCCTATAATACTTAGCGGCTAGCTTCATATTCATTCTCTTAGCTACCGTATGCTGCCTATAAAGTTGTAGGCGGACATACACATTATCTCCCAGCTGAAATTCACGTTCTTTATGCCCCCGGTCATAGACTTGCTTCATCCTATTTTGAGCTTGGTACATTTTCAACCGAACTTGCCTTAGCACCTCATCACGTTCCCTCAATACCTGCCCCACTGCTTCAACTCTAGCCGTTCCAGGTATATAGGATAGCAAATTTGGAGCTGGTCGTCCATATACTAGCTCAAAGGGAGCCTTGGTCGTGCTAGAATGCCAACTCGTGTTGTATGTATATTCCACCCATGCTAACCACTTGACCCACTCTTTAGGTCTATCACTTGTGAAGCATCGCAAATACATTTCTAGGGTCCTATTAACCACTTCTGTCTGGCCATCCGTTTGTGGATGATAGGCTGAACTAAAGTTGAATTTGGTTCCCTGTAGGCTAAAGAGCTCCTTCCAAAACTTGCTTGTAAATGTGGGATCTCGATCGCACACAATAGACGTGGGCATCCCATGTAATTTGAAAATGTGCTCAAAAAATTCTTGAGCGACTGTGAGTGTTGTATATGGGTGTTTAAGTGCCATAAAATGAGCATATTTTGACAACCTATCAACCACCACAAAAATAACAGATTTACCTTGAGAATTTGGTAATCCTTCCACAAAGTCCATTGATATATCACTCCATATTGAGATAGGAATTGGCAAGGGTTGAAGTAAGCCAGATGGTAGCGTAAGTTCTGATTTGTTTCGTTGACACGTGTCACACTCCCTTATATAAGCCTTTATTTGTGAGCATGCTCCTTGCCAATAAAAAACTGATTTCAAGCGATGCCATATTTTGTGAAAGCCCTCATGAGATCCACTGTGATACTCATGTATTATTGCCCTTGTCAATGGAGATTGAGTGCGCAAGTAGATTCTGTTTTTGTAAAAAACCAGCCCTGCTCTATAACTCCAATGTTCTCCCGCAGCCCCTTGTTCTATCTTCTGGATAAGGTCCTGCACTTCTTGTTCTTGTAAGGTCTCCTCCTTGATGGACTCTACCCAATTAGGAATTGGACTAGAAATTGCTTGAAGCTCTTTGTGGTCCTTCCTTGAGAGGCTATCTGCAGCAGAATTTTCCACTCCTTTTTTATATTCTATGATGAAGTCGTATCCCATTAATTTAACCAACCACTTTTGTTGTGCCCCCGTGGTGATAGTTTGCTCAAATAAGTATTTGAGGCTCCTTTGGTCAGTTCGTACCACAAATCGTTGTCCCAATAAATAGGGTCGCCATTTTTGAACTGCTACAATGAAAGCCATCATTTCTTTTTCATATGTTGAACAAGCTAAATTTTTACCTCTAATGGCTTGGCTGAAAAATGCAATGGGTCGTGATTCTTGCATGAGAACTGCTCCAATTCCTATGCCGGAAGCATCACATTCCACTACAAATGTTTTGTTGAAGTCTGGTAAGGCTAGTACCGGCCCCGTAGTCATTGCTTGCTTCAAGTTATTGAAGGCCTTGTCTGTTGCTTCTGTCCACTCAAACGCCTCCTTTTTAAGTAGCTGCGTCAAAGGCCCAGCGATTGAACCATAGTCCTGGATAAATTTTCTATAATAGCCAGTCAGCCCCAAAAATCCCCGCAATGCCTTGACATTGGATGGCCTGGGCCACTGCACCATTGCTGCAATTTTTTCTACGTCCATAGACACCCCTTGGTTGGAGATCACGTGTCCTAGGTAGCTGATGGAATTTTGACCGAATTGACATTTCTCCCGACGTACGAATAATTGATTAGCTTGTAAAATTGACAAAACTTCCTTAAAATGCACTACATGTTCTGACCTTGTTTTGCTATATATTTTTCAAGCTAATCAATAATCGCACATTAATTTTCAGAACCTATAATCTATCTCGTTACGTATTCACGCAACATTTGGTATCAGAGCCAAGATCTTGTCAATGGCGAATCCAAGGCTGGATCGACTTGAGTAGCAGCTAGGAAACCTCATGACTATGGTTGAAGGCTTTATGAAGAAGATGGAAGAAAATAATGAGATGATTCAAGAAAAATTGTCTGCCAAATTCGATGATGGTTTAGCTGATAACAACGATGAACTTCATTGCTATGAGCAGCCACAAATGGTGCTACCACTGTATCCCATGCCATCACTGGATTTCCAGCCAACCGAAGACATCAACAACCTTGTTAACCCACAGGATCCATTTCACCATGTTGAAATCTCACCACCAACAACAATAAAGTCCTCATGCCGCAACCACCTGAAACCAGCAGAACGACTTCCATGGATGCAAACAAAGATGATGGATCAAAAAGACAAGACCTGTGTGTTGAGAATCGATACACACCGGTTACAATTCTGGTTGTGTTTGATGACCAGCATGCTTGCAAAAATGGAAGTGCATCAGCCGAGAGAACGACCACCTAGGAAGAGGATGAAAGGCCAAAGACGAAAAAAATGCAAAAATGGGGGGCAACATTGGAAGAAAAGAATTTCTAGACCTTGAGGACAAGGTCTCCTTAAGGGGGAATGATTGTTATGGAAGTAACATAGGGATAAAGTAGACATTATATTATAGTAGATTTATATTTAAAATGAATTAGATTTCATTTAAATTAGTTTTGTTATCAGTATTTTTATATTAGAGATAGACATGTGTCTATTTATATTTTAATTATCTAGTTATTTATTTTAGAGTCAGGATTACATTAGTTATCTTTCTAGGTTTATCTCCGGTGTAAGAGTTTTACTCCAAGTCTAAGTCATTGTAATCTTCCTATTTAAAAGATGATATTTTAATAAAAAAGGACCAAAAAATTAATCACAAACCTTGAGTTTGAAAATGGTTTTTTAGGTTTCCTCAAAATCTAAAAGGTCTAGGTTCCCTTTGAAACTAAGGTCTAGGTTATCTCAGAACCTAAAATCTATCCCCGTTACGTATTCACGTAACAACCTTTTTGTTTAAAAACCCATTATTTGTAAAAGCAACATTTCTTAGGCGTAATTTGGAAAACTTCTATCATTTGGGCCTGGTTAGGGAATGAGGAAGACAACTTTTGTAAACTGTTATGGGCATTGGCATAACTTTGGTATTGAGATCTCTAGTAATTTACCATTTAGCTTGCTATTAATTTAGAGAATAACTATGAGAAAATTCATTTGAGACTCATCTCTCTAAATAAATTTTGGACTATCAAAGTCAGGAGCATCTTTTCTTTTTCTTGACAATTCTCAATGAGAGCATATGGTGTCACATGTGTGATATTGCCTGCTACAGCTTATTCTGTTTGGCGCAAGAGGGATCTTTGGAGGTGCTCCTTCCAATATTTGATGACCTCTTCTTATTTCAATCAAAATTTGTATGGATCTCGAGAAGGCATATAATTGGTTGGAACTGTATAAAAACATGGTGGTATCGTTTCAAAATATCTAGAAAAACAATGGGTATTTTTGCTCTTCAAGTTTTTGACTTAAGTGTATACTTATAGCTTAAGTTAGACACATGTCACTTATCCATTGGAATTAATTAATTATTATTATTTATTTATTTTTTATTTATTTTTTTTTTTTTTAATGTTCTTTCAAATGTCAAATTTATGATATAAGGTGATAAGGCTTGTGAAAAGGGTATGATGGTTAGTGACATGTGTCAGAAATTGTGTCAAATCAACATTGTTATCTTAACAATCCCTTGGACCGGATTGTTGCAATTAATTGGGATAGAGATTACCTTGCTGGAGTAAGGATATATCATATATGAGTGCAGGGAGAGTCTTTAGGTCCCTCAAGCCACTCTATATGTATATATGTAGGGATATATGGGTGCAGGGAGCGTCTTTAGGCCCCTCAAACCACTATATATATATATATATATATATAAAAAAAAAAAAATTTATCCTTCAACTTTTTTAATTTTTAGTTGTGTCCCCCACAAACTCTGAATATTAGTTCTACTTTGTTCAAACAAGTATATAGGTATTTTGAGTTGGTGGAACTCGAGCTAGGGTATGATGCTTTTTTGGTGGTAGTGAAAACAAGGCTAAAAATGCAAAAGTAGTTGTTGGAGTGTTTTTATGGGTTGCTATTTGGTGGCCAAACCACCTCCAAGTGGGTGGTTTAGCCGCCCTTAGATTTGCCAATCGAGAGTGACTGAAGTTCGACCTCTCAAACAATCTCTTGTGGACGTGAGTGGTTTAGTCACCAAACAGTCTCCTCAAATAAACTACTCAATATGATTTGTGTTTAAATGGAATGTCCGCAAAAAAGGAATTACTTTAGATATTGCATGAGATTTCAATCTAATAAGTAATGTTACATACACTAATTCTCACAGGTTCTAATTCTCACACTCCCTAATCTAGCTTGTAAAAGTATCATTAGATTTGAGATTGATCATTATTAAATACGTCAATGAAGAGGTCACTAGTTTAAATTTTCTCTCCTTCTTCTTTTGTGTGGACATGTTAAAAAAAAAAAAGGTCAATGTGTGAATGCATGTAACACTACTCCAATCCAATTGTTTGTAGTGCATGCAATACCAACCGTTAATTTGAGAAGATAAATACTCCCCTCAACTCTTCAAAAAGCCAAACAATTCAAGCATGTGTCAAAAAATGTGTAGCACTCTGCTTGACTTTAAGAATATTCTGTTAATTCTATTTGACAGAAAATTCTGTTATCTTTAAAAAATTTAAAAAAAAAATAAAAAGTAAAAAGACAAAAATACCCTTCAAATCTATTTAATTGTCTCCCTTTAAATGCCTCAATTGTGTACCTAATTTTATTTTCCCAACACATGGCAATAAGGTAAAACAGCTCTTTTTATAACAGTTCTCCATAAATCGTGAACCTGAAAAAGACACAAATTCTCTGCCTTTATAATGCATTAAAAAGTCACAGAGCCGTTGATGACACTCAACGGAATCGCAAACGGAACTCTTTAATTAGCTCATAACCCCCGTTCTGTAGCTCCGTTACGATTCTTTACGAAGGGGACAAACCCAAAGGTCCCCACGTCACTTATTTCATTTTATATATATCTTCTGACATTTTTGCAGGCTCTCTTTTAACGTCTATCTGCAGCACCACGAATCCACCGCCTCAATTTGAATTCAACGGAACCCTTGAAACCCTAGCTTTGATATTCTTACCAAGAAGAATATACAATTAGTATTTTTCCTTTGAATCGTATGGTCACGTGTGGCACATTCTGGAACACGTTATATATTATTTATGACGTGGAAGTTTAACCTTTGCCAGTTGTCACTACAAGCCACTAAAGGCGGTTGTATCGTCAATTTTTGCATTATTGTGGGGGCGCTGTTTTCTCACATTCCAAGAGAAAAATATGTTTTCAATAAATAAAATAATTATTGTGGGTCCCCACCTGATTCCCACTCACAGAAACCAGAGAGCTGGCTTTCTCCGTACTCCACGCGCCTCCCCTCGCGCGTGGCTCTTCGCACAAAATCCAGCTTATCTCGCACGTAGATTGAAACTACTTTTGAAAGGCTTATTTAACGCAACAGTTAGTACGAGGAAAACAAAAAAAGAAGAAAAAGAAAAAGAAAGTGATTTGGACAGTATGCAAAAAGTTGTGGATTATTATTAATTTTTTTTTTTTTAAAAAAAAAAAAAGGAAAAAAGAGTAGGTCCTTTTCTGGCACAAGAGGTGAATTTGATCATCTAAAGGTAAGTTAGGTGTCAATATAAAATAAATAACTAAAAAATTAGGGTAAAGTTTACTTAATCTTTTCAAACTATCACTCTAAGGACAATTTACTTATTAAACTATTAATTATGACAATTCACCTCACAAACTACTAAAAACAATGATAATGTACCTCCAATGCTAACAAAATGATGAAATTACTCTTGTAGAATTTTCAATAAAGCAAAAATACCCTTAAAATTTGAAAAAAAAATTAATTAATTTTATTATTTTTGTTTTTATTTTAGTAAGGGTAATTTTGTCATTTTGTTAAAATTTGGGGTATAATGTTATTGTTTTGGTAGTTTTGGAGGTAAATTGTGGCAATTGATAGTTTAGGGGTAAATTGTCATTCGGATGGTAGTTTGAGGAGATTAAGTGAACTTTACCGAAAAAATTAATTTGTCAAAATAAAATAAAAAATAAAATAAAAAAAGGGAAAGGGGTGGCTGCCAATTGAGCCAACCACAAGGTTTAATTTTGTATTTATCCATATTTTTTATACAACACGAGCTATTTGTAGTTTAAGCCAACAATAGTTGCTAATTTTTTATTCAATCAAAAAAAAAAAAGTTATTTATTCACCTCTTGGTTTTTTTTTTTTTAAAAAAAAATTTATTGTTTGTTTAAAAATAGTTTAGTTTATTTTTTATTTTATTAATTTTTTTTTAATTTTTAAAAGATTAGGGGTATTATAGGAATATAAAAACATATGGGACATTTTTGACACACTTTAATAGTTTGATGAACTAGTTTAATACCTTTTGAACATTATAAAATTCTATCGCAAAGAACTGTTAATTTTATGGGCTTTTTTTTTTATTTTTTTTTATTTTTCCTTTCATTTTATCTTGGTTGCCCATTTTAAATAAATGGTCTAGATTGTAATAGTAAACATAAAAAATAAACAAAAAAGTTAGGGTGTGGTGAAAGAGTGTCTGAACAACTTCCTATGATCGTCGGGTGGTCAAATTACTTAAATGGTCAAAATGGTAATTCAATTACCCAAAACTAACCATTAGAAGCAGCCAAACCACTTCTAAACTAGCCACAATTACCCAAAACTAACCATTAGAAGCAGCCAAACCACTTCTAAACTAGCCATCATAGGAAGTCGAACTACAAAGCCATTTGAGTAAGAGAATCTAGCCACTGCTACCCTACACAATATCCTAAATATCACACGTGAATGCATATATAGTTTGAGAAATGTTATATAGACTTTCATTCTTAACCACTTAAAGGCACATTACTATAGCATTAAAAATTCTTATTAAATTTAGATAAGAAATATTAAGCGTTCTTCTAGTATTTTGCTGATGTCTTTTCAACTGTGACGTAACTTTTAAAATTATTATTATTAATTTTTAATTTATTGATAATTTTAAAAATTACGTTATAATAACATCAAACATTTCTCATTTAAGTAACTCACTATTAAATTTTAAATTTAATAATAATTTTTAATGGCACCGCAAATAGTGTACATGAGTTAAAAAGAATGGGAAGATTTTTCCAGTATTGCCCTCGTCTTGGTCAAATTAAACGCCCCAGAGTAAAAGCTCTGTACTGCAAACAACATTATCTGCGATCGCTGTACTTTCTCCTTTCTCGTCACTTTACTTTACTTGTATCATCCAAAGAGCGTCACTTTGAAGAAAAGAAAAAAGAAAAAGAAAAGACGAAAAACCAGTCACTTCTCGCTGCTCATAAATGAAAACAAAACACTTGAGGAGGAAATAGAAACAGTTACAACAAGAAGACTCCGAGGCCGCCATGAACCTACGGCAGCGGCCTGCGCCCACTCGCAGGCGCAGCAATATCCACGCGCTGCCGGAACTGCAGGAAAGGGACGTCTACAACATAATCCCCATCCACAACCTCCTTGTGGAACACCCGTCCCTGCGGTACCCGGAGATACGCGCCGCCGCGGCTGCCCTACGCGCCACCGGGGACCTCCGGAAACCGCCGTTCGCGGAGTGGAACCCGAACAACGACCTACTGGACTGGCTGGGGGTTCTCTTCGGGTTCCAGAACGACAACGTAAAGAACCAGAGGGAGCACCTGGTTCTCCACCTGGCCAACTCGCAAATGCGGCTCCAACCACCTCCCAACATCCCCGACGTCCTCGACCCGGCTGTCCTCCGCAAATTCCGGAACAAGCTCCTCAACAACTACTCCTCCTGGTGCTCCTATCTCGGCCAAAAATCCCAAATCTCGCTCTCCTCCCGCCGTATCAGAACTGGTACCGGTTCGGCCGAGTTCAACAGTCTCCGCCGAGAGCTCCTCTACGTGTCGCTTTACCTTCTAATCTGGGGCGAGTCCGCGAACCTCCGGCTCGCGCCGGAGTGTATATGCTACATATTTCATCAAATGGCCAAGGAGCTCAACGACGTTCTCGACGAGAAAATCGACCCCGAAACGGGCTCGCCATACTTGCCGCGGCAGTCGGGAGAGTGTGGATACTTGAAGAGCGTGGTGATTCCGATATATCAGACGATAAAAACCGAGGTTGAGAGCAGCCGAAACGGCAAGGCTCCGCACTCGGCGTGGAGGAACTACGACGATATCAACGAGTACTTTTGGAGTATGAGGTGCTTTCATGGGCTGAAATGGCCTTTGAATTACTCGTGCAACTTCTTCGCCACCACGCCAAAGGCGAAGCGAGTGGGGAAGACGGGGTTCGTGGAGCAGAGGTCGTTCTGGAACGTGTTTCGGAGCTTTGACAAGCTCTGGGTGATGTTGATACTCTTCTTTCAGGCGATGCTTATCGTCGCTTGGGAGGGGAAAGAGTTCCCATGGCAGGCCCTGAAGAGTAGAGACGCTCAGGTTAAGTTGCTGACGGTGTTCATCACGTGGGCTGCCTTGAGGGTTTGGCAATCGGCGCTCGATGCTGGGACTCAATATAGTTTGGTTTCGAGGGAGACGGCGTGGCTCGGTGTGAGGATGGCGCTGAAGTTCACGGCGGCGCTGACTTGGACGGTGGTGTTTGCGGTGTTCTATGCGAGGATTTGGAACCAGAAGAATGCGGATGGACGGTGGTCCGATGAGGCCAATCGGAGGATCGTAAGTTTTCTTGAGGCTGTTCTTGCTTTTGTGCTTCCGGAATTGTTGGCATTGGCTTTGTTTATTGTTCCATGGATTAGGAATGTGCTTGAGGAATTGAATTGGCCTGTGTTGTACTGGTTGACATGGTGGTTTCAAACCCGAATCTTCGTGGGTCGAGGGGTGAGGGAGGGGCTAGTAAATAATTTCAAGTACTCGTTGTTTTGGATTGTTGTTTTGGCTTCAAAATTTTCCTTTAGTTATTTCCTTCAAATCAAGCCTTTGGTTGGCCCGACAAAGCTCATTTTGGGGCTTACGGAGGTGACATATAAATGGCACGAGTTTTTCAATAGCACTAACAGGATGGCTGTTGTGTTGTTGTGGGTTCCTGTGGTGTTGATTTATTTCATGGATTTGCAAATTTGGTATGCCGTTTACTCCTCCTTTGTTGGTGCAACAATTGGGCTGTTTTCGCATTTGGGCGAGATCAGGAATATTGAGCAGCTAAGGCTGAGGTTTCAATTCTTTGCTAATGCAATAAAGTTCAATCTCATGCCGGAGGAGCTGCTCCTAATTCCCAAGTTGACTCTGGTGAAGAAGCTCCGCGATGCTATCCACCGATTCAGGCTGAGATATGGGCTTGGACAGGCCTTCAGTAAGATCGAATCCAGCCAAGTGGAAGCTACCAGGTTTGCCTTGATCTGGAATGAGATCATAGCAACTTTCAGGGAAGAAGATCTCATCAATGATCAAGAACACGAGCTCTTGGAACTGCCACCTAATTGTTGGGGCATTAGGGTCATTCGATGGCCATGTTTCCTCCTCTGCAACGAGCTGCTACTTGCTCTCAGTCAGGCAACAGAGTTGGCAGACGACCCTGACCGGTTGCTTTGGTTAAGGATATGCAAGAATGAATATCGGCGGTGTGCTGTTCTCGAAGCTTATGATACCGTTAAGTATTTGCTTCTTATGATCATTAAAGATGGCACAGATGAGTACTCAATCACCCAAAATTTGTTTGAGGAGATAGATGACAAGATTAAGCATGAACAGTTCACGGTGACATACAAGATGTCTCTGCTACAACAGATTCATGCTAAGTTAATATCACTTGTTAAGCTTCTGAAGCAACCAAAGAAAGATCTGAGTGAGGCAGTGAATATACTACAGGCCTTGTATGAACTTTCCGTCAGAGAATTTCCGAGGGCGAAGAAGTCCATTGCGCAGTTGAAAGCAGAAGGTCTGGCACCTCGTAGTCCAACCAGTGATGCAGGGTTGCTCTTTGAGAATGCAGTCGAGTTCCTTGATGCTGACGATGCTAGCTTTGATAGGCAGATCCGGCGTTTGTATACTATTCTTACTTCTAGGGACTCGATGCACAATGTTCCAAGGAATCTTGAGGCAAGAAGGCGAATTGCTTTCTTTAGCAATTCACTATTTATGAACATGCCCCGTGCTCCGGCTGTTGAAAAAATGTTGGCTTTCAGTGTTCTCACACCCTACTATGACGAAGACGTTCTCTATGGCCTACTGAATCTTCGAAGTGAAAATGAAGATGGCATTTCCACCCTGTTTTATCTGCAGAAGATCTATGAAGATGAGTGGGAAAATTTTTTGGAGCGGATGCGCAGAGACAGCGTGCAGAATGGCGATGATCCCTTGGAGACAAAACAAAGGGATGTTCGTCTTTGGGCATCGTACAGAGGCCAGACCTTATCCCGCACTGTGAGAGGAATGATGTATTATTATAGAGCTCTCAAGATGCTTTCCTTTCTTGATACTGCATCTGAGATGGACATAAAGGAGGGACCACGAGATGGTTTGGATGGTCCACACTTGGGTATGCCATTACCTTTGCAGAATCTAAACAGAGCAACTAGCAACGTAAATCTTTTGTTTAAAGGACACGAGTATGGGAGTGCTCTTATGAAATTCACATATGTGGTTGCCTGCCAGATGTATGGGCTACATAAGGCAAAGGGAGACTCCCGTGCTGAAGATATATTATATTTGATGAAAAACAATGAGGCTCTTCGAGTTGCCTATGTTGATGAGGTTCACTCCGACCGGGGAGAGGTTGAGTATTCCTCTGTTCTTGTGAAATATGATCAGCAGTTGCGTAGGGAGGTGGAGATCTATCGGATCAAGTTGCCTGGGCCCTTGAAACTTGGGGAAGGCAAACCAGAAAATCAAAACCATGCCATAATCTTCACCCGAGGTGATGCTCTTCAGACCATTGACATGAACCAAGATAACTATTTTGAAGAGGCTCTCAAGATGCGGAATTTGTTGGAGGAATTCAATAACTATTATGGTATCAGGAAGCCAACTATCTTGGGGGTTCGTGAGAATGTTTTCACCGGTTCAGTGTCTTCACTTGCTTGGTTTATGTCTGCTCAGGAGACAAGTTTTGTGACCTTGGGCCAGCGTGTTCTGGCAAACCCTTTAAAGGTGAGAATGCATTATGGGCACCCAGATGTATTTGACAGGTTCTGGTTCTTGAGTCGGGGTGGAATCAGCAAGGCTTCTAAAGTGATAAATATCAGCGAGGATATATTTTCTGGCTTCAATTGCACTCTGCGAGGTGGCAATGTGACACACCATGAGTATATACAGGTTGGCAAGGGGAGGGATGTTGGGTTAAATCAGATCGCAATGTTTGAGGCCAAGGTTGCCAGTGGCAATGGTGAGCAGGTTTTGAGCAGAGATGTATATCGGTTGGGTCATAGATTGGATTTCTTCAGAATGCTTTCAGTTTTCTACACAACTGTTGGGTTCTACTTCAATTCAATGATGGTGGTACTGACTGTTTATGCATTTTTGTGGGGCCGCCTTTATCTTGCCCTCAGTGGTATTGAAGATGCCCCACTGTCCAATACCCCACTGTCCAATACTAGTAACAATAAAGCTCTTGGTACAATCCTTAATCAGCAGTTCATTATCCAGCTTGGTCTCTTCACTGCCCTCCCTATGGTTGTTGAGAACTCTCTTGAGCACGGGTTCCTCCCAGCAATTTGGGATTTCTTGACAATGCAGCTTCAGCTGGCTTCATTGTTTTACACATTCTCATTGGGAACCCAATCCCACTTCTTTGGCCGGACTATTCTGCATGGGGGTGCAAAGTATCGAGCCACTGGCCGTGGTTTTGTGGTGCAGCACAAGAGCTTTGCCGAGAACTATCGATTGTATTCTCGGAGCCATTTTGTGAAGGCAATTGAGCTTGGGATTATTTTAATTGTATATGCTACTGAAAGCAGCATGACTAAGAACACATTTGTCTATATCGCCTTGATGATAACAAGCTGGTTTCTTGTAGTGTCATGGATAATGGCCCCCTTTGTGTTTAATCCTTCCGGATTTGATTGGCTGAAGACTGTGTATGATTTTGATGATTTTTTGAATTGGATATGGAGCAGTGAGGTGTTTACAAAAGCAGAGCAGAGCTGGGAAACATGGTGGTATGAGGAACAGGACCATCTGAGAACGACTGGTCTCTGGGGCAAACTGTTGGAGATTATTTTAGATCTTCGATTCTTCTTCTTCCAGTATGGCATTGTGTATCAGCTGCATATTACCGGTGGAAATAAAAGTATAGCTGTTTATTTACTATCATGGATATACATCGTTGTGGCTGTTGGGATTTACATCATCTTATCGTATGCTGGGAACAAATATGCTGCAAAAGAGCATATCTACTACCGACTAGTTCAGTTTCTTGTCATTTCGCTTACAATACTTGTGCTTGTTTTATTGCTGAAGTTCACTCCCTTCCAATTTCTTGATTTTGTGACAAGTCTCTTGGCATTCATCCCAACAGGCTGGGGCATAATATTGATAGCCCAGGTACTTAGACCTTTTCTGCAAACCACTGTGGTGTGGGATACTGTGGTTGCCTTGGCTCGGCTGTATGATTTGCTGTTGGGAGTGATTGTTTTGGCTCCCGTGGCATTACTGTCATGGTTGCCAGGATTCCAGTCGATGCAAACAAGGATCCTGTTCAATGAGGGATTCAGCAGGGGCCTCCAGATATCTCGTCTTCTGACTGGAAAAAAGTCCAACTGAGATGTGACTTGAGGTACTTTCTATCTCAACCTTTTCTTAAAGTTTGGATTCCTCCATCATTCAACATAAACTCTTTCTTGCTTAATAATGTAACTAATCTGCAGTGAAAAAGAGTGCATTAGCTAAACTTTACTCGGGGACTAGATTAAAATGTACTACTAATTTTCTTTTTCTTTTTTTCTTTTCTAATATACACACATCTATCCATCCATACAAAAATACATAAGTGCGCAAAACGCCCGCGCATGCGCACATACACATATCTGAATGAGCTTCCAATTTTCCAGTGAAACTGGGGACTGAAAGTTTATGAGAGATGGCAAAAAGATGCTTCAGTTTCTAGGCTAATTCAGTGTCTTGTGGATGCTATCAATGAGATAGTTAGACAAGCCTCTTGGGGGATCTTTTGTGTCTTTAAATGGACACAATCAAATGAAGGGAAGGGAGCTTCACCATGAAGGAAGAAGAAAACCAACACTTCTAGAATGCAAGCTTATCCTTGATTTTTTTTTTTTTTTTTGGGAGAAGAATACCATTACTGAAATTATAAAAAATGATTTGTAAATGAAGGTAGCGGATGACAAATAACCCTCTCCGACAAAAAAACTTCTAGTACCTACCCCATTTGTAATTCCATCGATTACAGGTCTATCAATAGAAAAATGTGCAGTGAGGTATCTTAGTCTTTACT
Source organism: Corylus avellana (assembly GCF_901000735.1). Taxonomy (NCBI): domain Eukaryota; kingdom Viridiplantae; phylum Streptophyta; class Magnoliopsida; order Fagales; family Betulaceae; genus Corylus; species Corylus avellana. Next base: position 42,858,027 of record NC_081542.1, on the reverse strand, counting down.
TAACTCAGTCCAAGCAATGCCTAAAGGCTTCCATTCCTTTCTTGGTTGGACCAACTAAACCGGCAATTTCCAACAAGTCTTTCTGAATTTTAGGTTCGTGGCATGAACTCATTTCTGATTTCCCAACCCCTACCTGAAATCCAACTTTAGTGGGCTTCCCTCAAGGTGACACCGAAGGTCTACCTCCTTTTGTGTGCCCCTCACCTCCTCCATGAGATAACAGACCATTATTTTAAACCATCCTGTTGCAGGGAATCTTAGGATATCAGTTTGAAGGGAGTCCCATACATCAGAATAAAAAAGGGCTAATGGCATTGAAACAATCAGAAGGGTGGGATTTGTGGGTGTTGCCAGCTGGCAGAATGAAGAACAAATGGATGCAGGAAGCAATTGAAGGCATCTTGTTTGTTTGGCACGGTGTCCCAGGGATCTAATTGGGGCGAAGCCCCAAATACCCGGTTATCAAAAAAATAATAATAATAATAAGAGGCATCTAGTTTGTTCCATCTAGTCGAAGACCTAACAATCAACAAGAAGAGCTTCCCTCTATAAGGCCTTAGTTGCAAAGATCAGGAATCTCTTTGTTGTGAAGAAGCCATAAATAAATATATTTCTCTTTGTACCCCGCCTGGTGAGCCTAATATTGATAATTACTCTAAAGGGAAGGAGAAGGAGAGAGCACAAAAAGCCCCCTTTAGATGGAGAGAAAAAAGTAAGCGGGCTTCCCTACATGGAAAATGAATCAAATCAGTTCTCTTCGACCTGCAGGTATTCTAAATGCTTATTGTTTATGCTTGTATAGCATAAAAATGAACCCCAAGGGGTTGGCTCAGTGGTTGGACAGCCTAGGACTTTGAGTAAGCTCCTCAAGGTCTTAGGTTCGAAATTCACGGAGTGCAAACTGCTTCTTAGGGCCATCGGATTGGGGGTTCGTCCCTTGAATTAACTGAGATGTACTTGCAGGAAACTCTTTGCCGAGGGCCTGTGCACCCCCGGGATTAGTCAGAGCGAAGCTCCGGATACCCGGTGCCAAATAAAAAAAATAAAAATGATTCATTGGGAGTGTCATGGGAAATCCAGTTCATCCCTTCCCTACGTCATCAAAGCCTCCAAGCCAACACAAAGACTAGGACACGTTGGAAACTAAAGTACTCAAATAACCACGTCACAAATGACCAAGCCAACTATGTCATAGATTATCCAAATAATAAGACCTAGACACACTCTCAAGCAAATCCTATAGCATAGGAATGGCAGATGGAGACAGTCCATGTAATTGAGCTTCCTTGTGTACAGGGGGGTTGTCCAGTGACATAGACCTCCATTTCCTTCTGATCATGAAACAGCACAGTCATGGGTTGCTGGCAACATTTCCTCAGTATTCGTTAGACCAACTGGCATCACCTTGTTAGGACACTACTTGCCAAGGATTTGTAGGAAAGATGCCTCAAAACTGCTTTTTTAGGATGGGAAGGACAACAAGAGAGGTTTTCCTACTATCCGCCACTAAGAAGGAGAGGTAAGATTTGCTTTCTCTTTGGTTATGGGAAGACAATTTGGTTATGGAGCTCTTACCATTCTCACGTTTGTCTTTCTCGCAGATGGATTCATCAATCAATCTTCTTTCTTGTCTGCTTCACTACCTTACTAATAAAAGAAGAAATTCCTTGCTAATGGCAAAAATAGCTTGAATCCTTTCCTTTTTCTATAAAATATAACCTTACTTTTTATCATTTATCTAACCAGTAATAATAAGCTGACCTTCCCTATTATTTTCTTTTGTCTATAGAGCTCTACTTGATTGGCTATCGACTGGTCACTTGCTAGTGCTGTCTCTTCCTGCTAAAGATTTTGGCATTTGATCTTTGGTTAAGCCTGTGTCATATTTTTCTTATTATACAATCATTATGAAAGTTGGAAAGAAAAATATTTGGCAATTGTTGTTTGAATAAACAAGACTGTGTAATGTGTAACCCACAAACCAGTCAACGACATGTAATTTTATGCATTGCATCCTTGCCTACAAATGCAAACCTGTCTGTGATTGAATGAAGAAAACTGTTATGGTTTCACCGTTTCATGCTATTAAAACAATAATACCACATTTGGACAGGCATTATCCAAGCCAACTCAATCCAGTTCCACTGACTTCTATTATTTACTATTCACTTGCCTTTATTCACTTTATATAGGAAGGATGGAAAGCTGATGCTAGAAATAACTCCTGCAATATAATGAGAAAAAGAATGAAAGTATTTGTTACTGCAGGAACCTAGGGAAAATGTTGGAAGTAATTTGTTCCAATTTTAACAGATGTCTCTGAAGAGGCCTTGACAAATTTGTTATGTTCGATTTGGTAGGAGGATTGTGATTGCCATCAGAACTTTGCTCTAATGAAGGAAATTGAACTCATTTCGAAAAGTTTGGGTAAATGCTTACTTCCAAATGACCTACTTGCTGTTTGCATTTTCTCAACACATGGATTCTCTAAATTGTTGCAGTCATTCTCTGGATTCATAGTTTTGTACTCTAAAAGTGTGAAATGATCACATATTGAAATAAGCATGAAGAATTAACTAACAGCGGGTGGATTGTGCTTCTATGTTCTGCCTTTTTCTTTCTTTTCTCGATTAATTTGAAAAAAAATACATATATTTGCATCATTCTGTATTTGGTAATTGATGACCACTAATGTCATAATTCTATCATTTTTACTGGTTTGTGTTGTGTTTCAGGTATGAGGTGGAACTAGGAGTAGAAAACTGAAGTAGACAGCTTGCCTTTATTTCCACTGACTGAGGTGGTTGTATGTACCGTGCTGTGGCAATGTTCATTTTACTGGGGAAAGCATATTATGATTTTTCCATCATCCCCTCGTCTTCCTGTCACTGTAGTATCTGACTGCAAGCTCACATGTCATTAGTGCTTGAGATCTTGTGATGGCACAGCTTATTAAGTGATTAATCAGGAAAAAAAGGGTTTAACCACGACGTTTATTTAGCACTCGGTTCTGTACATATTGTCCATGTACAGTGTAGCTTAATGCTAGTCTATCAGATGTGTTTGTTTATGGCACAAATTTTCGGGATTTTTGTCTTGTTTTTGATCATGCCAACATTCAGTTCTTGATAGATTGCTTTAGTCATGAAGTCTGCAATGTACAGTGTAGCTTACATGCTAGTCTATCAGAAGTATTTGTTTATTGCAATTTTACAAGTTTTCTGGATTCCTTATGCATGGTTTTGAACATATGAACATTCAGTTATTTTTTATTTATTTATTTTTTAAGTTGATTGATTGCCTTAAGAGTCTGTTTGCTTCTGCAATTTTGCAAGTAAAAAAATGTATTTTTAAACAAAATTGCGGAAAGTGTCTTGTTTAAAAGTGCGTTTATAACTTAATTGTCTTGTAAAGGTCATCATCAAGCACATGTTCACCAAACATATTGTCACGGTGGTTGCCGCCTAATGTAACCTATGGCTGTGCAACTTTCCGGTACTCCAACTGCCGCCCTCCCTGCGCTGGTTGGCTTCAAACAGTAGGTGGAGGCTTTGATTTTAGTTTTCCGACAAAAGTTGGATTTGGAGTCGTGAAGTCTTTTAGTAGAACTGGAGTTTTATAGCTAAAGTATTTTAGGAATATAATTATATAAGAAATTTCCTTAACAAATGATGTTAACGTAAGTAACAACCTTAGAAGTCCCCAAGAGATAACTCAATCGGCTAAGAACCACGTTTCATGAAGCGGAGATCACTAGTTCGAATTTTCCTCTTCATTCTCTTGTGTGAATATATCCAAAAAAAAAAAAAAAAAACATAGGGGGTGTTTGTTAAACACCCCAGCACTGTTCATTTTACAGGACACTGTTTATGGATAAAAAAAAAGAAAAAAATAATAATAATAATTGGTATGAAAAAATGAAAAAGTGATATTGGGAAGTAAAAAATTTTGTTTTGTAGTGATTTTTTTATTTGAATAGTAATAAAAAGTAAATGATTAGATATAAAAAGTGAATGATTTGATATAAAAGTAATAATATTTTTTTGAGAAAAAAATGAAGTGAATAGTGTGGTGGATGTGGGGGAATGTGAGGGAGTTTAACAAACACCCCCATAGAATCTTTAATTGATTTTTCTATCAAATCAATTTGGACAGTTGAGATGAGTTCATTAAGATAACTATTAGGTGGGATATAACTTTTATAGTTTCTAACCGTCAAATCGAATCAATTTGGAATTAAATGACACAATACCTTCTAGTATCATCAAATGTTGGTGGGAAATGGGATCCTCTCCATTTCCCTTGAAATTGAGAGGATTCGATTAGTACAATTTAAAAGGGGTAAAATGATCTTTTCAATTGAAAATGCCAATTTGTCCTCTTATTTTTGCCTAATCAGTTCCTTCATTCGTTAGAATTTTTTGTTAAATCTGTTGAACTTATTAAAATACCTTAATTTAAAAATAAAAAAACTGAAGGGTCAGGTGACCTACCTTGTGACCCTAGGTCACCAGACCCGCGATGGGGTCTACCATGAGTCACACCTAGTCAATTTCTTTCTCTTTTTTTTTCAGCTTTTTTTTTTAAATAATAATAATAATTGTATTTTAAGAGTAATTTTTATAATTTTATGAAGTTTACAAGAGTATAAGGGTAATTTTATCCTTTTAACATTTTAATTTAACCTCAAACCCTAACGGGAGAGGGTTGTGATTGCAAAAAATTAAAAAGTTTGATACACTAAATTAAGAGTTTTGAACTCTAAGAAAGTGATTGCAAAAGTAATGAAAATTTATAGCGTTAAGTAAAATCTTCCCTAAAAGTTTTCACAAATTTGATGGATTTTGTCTGTTAATCTTAAGTATGAACTAACCCCACTAAATGTTTACATTCAAACACTTGTTTAGAACACTAAATTGGCCAATAAAAAACCTAACACAATATATAATTTTGTACAACTCCTGGTATTCAAAAATAAGAAAAGGAATTACTCTATGCCAAGACCAAGAGTAGCAATAATAAAACAACGAAATCTGAGTGACAATTTGGTTAATAAGCATCGGAAATTTGAGCTTGGGGTGCTTCCAACAACACAATGAAAAAGTCACTTCTGTGCAATAAATTATGTATCCAGTAGTAAATGTAGTAAAGCCATATTGAATGAGTTTTCCTTACAAATCGTCATTGCTAATAACAGGCACCTTCTCATATGCAGAAGTCTCTCTAAATCTCTTGGGAAGAACGCAACGGCCTCCAAATCGCTGCTGCAAGTAAAGTAGCACAGCAAATAGCAGACCACCACAAGGGATGATGATGTCCCAGGCAGTGGAATAAAAATCCATTCTATGGTTGGCATAAATGTATGATAAATCAAGGTACCATGTAGAACTGTGAGCCCTGTAGAGATCATAAGCATGAGGCAGCAGACGAACAATGGTGGTTCCAATGTAAAAGGAAGAGGCAAGAGCCTTTTCTCCTGAATTAAAGAACAAGTTGAATAGTATTTGTGGAAGTAGAAAGCCATCCAGGAGCAAACCAGCATAAGCTTTTATGTCCTCCCAAAAGGAATGCCGCAACGAATGCAGCTGGTAAACCTTGCCATAAGGTCGTAGAAATGGCCCCAAAGGTCTCTGGTAAGAATTCTTCCATTGGTGCACAAACCAAGCAATCAACCCACCGGCTACATACATTGGTAAAGTCAAATAGAGAACCTTTCTTTCGGAAACCCACAACTCCTTCTGCCTTTCATCACCTTGTCTAGCAGACCAAGTCAGTTGGAGAAGACGTAACTGCAAAAGGAAAGCTACCATTGTTACTACCCTTACTATTACTTCATTCACTTCAAGCCATCCACCACTCCCAAGAAAGACATTCGTCTGGTTACGCTTAGCCACGAACAAGGCTTCAAAGTTCAACAGTAGAGGAATCATGTGTCCCAGCGTAAGAACAATGAGCATCACAATGGAAATGAAAGGATGCACATGAGGGTGCTTTTTCATGTAAAAGAGCTGCAAGCCTACAAAGATACATGCTAGTGTAATAGAAATCAGAACCATGGTAATCTCCAAGTCCATTCTCCAAATGGATGCTTTAGCTTGAGTAGTGGTTATTGAATTAGAAGACAACTGAAGACGTTCGAAGTAAAGAGGATCTGACTTCGCTCGTGTGCTTTCAATAGTTCCCTTGACAATTTCACCATGCTCGGCATGCAACGGAGGGAATTGGACATTAATCATTAGCGCACAGTCCAACGAATCATTACTAATAACTTGATTATTTGATCCAAGATGCCAACATCCTATCATGCACAAAATACCTGTATCTCTATAATATATTCCTTCAGCAGAAATATAAACTACTTTGGATGAAGTATTGTCACGGGAGTTGAAATCAGGTGGAGTTGTGAAGCTCATCCTGTAGCTGATATTAACCATGCTATTATGACTGTTATTCAGCTGAGATTTAACAGGCTCTGCTAGCCTTGGCACTGGCATCCCAAATGGGCGCCGATAGCCCCACCGTGGATAAAGCTGATCGCCAACAAATAGTGGGGATGAAAAACCTTCTGCTACTTTTCCTTTGCTGTCTGTCAGCGACATATCAAATTTCATGTCCAATGAAGACCCATCAGGATACGTCTTTCCCTTGATCTTAACAGTCTTCCCTTTTGCACATGACTTTCTTACAGTGTCAATCTCAGTATACTGATATTTAAGTCTTTCGGCGTCAATTGATCTTGCCCAATAACTTCGGAACCCAATTTTGCCAAAGTAACCAGAATCATTCACATCTTTCTTGCTCCAAATTTCCCCAACAACTTCACTCCGATTTCTTAAGGTAAAAAGTGCAGGAAATCTCAAAGTCAACCTAATCGAGCAATCTCCAACAAAAGCATTAGCCCAAGACTCTGTAACATTCAAAATCCGGCATGCAACACCGCAAAGCTGATTCTCCTTCTCATCCCACTCACCCTCAGCAATCAATGTCACATTAGGATCAAAAGGAAACTCACTACCTCTATAACTAGAGTTTGGAAAACCCAACAACATCTGCACCTTTCCTCTCTGCTTACACAGAGTTCCTTGATAATACATCGAATTTGGCAGATACCCAATACTCCCACCAAAGGGATTGCAATTGACACTACCACAATCACTCCCATATTCCAATTCATAACTGCCGGTACGTCCTCCAAGCAGGGCACAACCACCACTGAGAAACGACTTGCTTAGAGACAAACTATCTCCCCCACCATTTCCACTCAAACAATCACTCCCATTTGCTTTCTCAACCAATGTGTATTCATAATTCGGATCCTTATTCAAACCCAATATTGAAATTGGCTCAAAATAGTTCGAATTATCCTTATCATCATGCATACTTTCTAAAGTCCCACTAATCAAACTACCATAAATACTTGCATTGATCCGATAATTAAACTTAAGAACAACACCCAGCTTTACATTACCCGGATCATGGTATCTGGAGCCCGATCCAACCATACAGAGCTTCCCAGAGGATTCTGACCAATACCCAATAAGCGAAAACTGCCCTAAGGCCTGCCAAGAGGACCATCTAGGTCCCCGAAACCGAATCTGGCGCACCCGCTGGTGTTTCGTGCTGTTGAAAATAGACAACACAACACGGTTTCGGAGGGTCAGGACGGCTTGGACCTTGTATTCGCCATCGGATACGGTCTTCTGCAAATCGTAGGGGATGAATGAGAGAGTTCTCAGGGTATCCGTGGCGGTTCGGTTGAAAATCCGGTTGCCACCGGAGAAGAATCCGGTGCTGAGCCGGAGGATATTGGAGGTGTTAATGAACGAGGATAAGGAGGAGGTTTTGGGGGCTAATGGGGACTCGGGAACGACATCGTTGCAGTGCTGGGTGTACAGGACTTCGGGGTTTGAGTTTCGGTCTCCGACCAGAGAGTCGGAGGTGGTAGTCGGCGTGTTGGCGATGAATACGAGAAGGAAACAGAGGAAGGGACTGAGTGGGAATTTGTGGGGTTTTGAAAGGTTCATTTGGGATTTGAGCAATGGAGCTGGAGAGGAAGAAGAAAGAAGAAGAAGAAGAAGAAGAATTGGAGTCCGTTCGGCTGTGCGTTGGTGGTGAAGTTTGAAGCGTTGAAATGCGTTTTAAATTTATAGGTCTCTTCAGCTTTCATGTTGGGCATCTATAGGATCCGTTTGGCTCCGGCTTTCCAAAATGCGATTTTGGAAAAACGCTTTTTGTTCCGAGGCAGAGATTGGAAAAACGCTTTGAGACCCCCAATGAGTCAATGACGCTTGGAGACCCCAATGAGTTAAGTGGAACAGAAATAAGTTATTTTAAAGTTATTTTTTATTTTGTTATATTTAATAGGGCCATGATACTAAGAACGCAGGGCGTGCATGACTGTTGATGCGCGCCATGCTTTTATTTTTTATTTTTAATAATTATAATAATAAAATATTATATTTTATTATTTTAAAATATCAAATCACCCTGGCGTGCATCACACCGGACAGATGTTTAACATCACCCTATTTAATATTGTAGATGATACCATATTATTTTAATGAAATCAAATAGAATGTATTCACAGTGGAAAATTCTAGGAGTTTTTTTAGTATTCTCTTGGTGTCCTTCCAACTGTGATGTGACTTTTAAAATTATCGTTAAATTTGAGATTATCATTATTGACTTTTAATTTATTGGTGATTTTAAAAGTCATATCACAATTAGGAGGACACCAAGAGACAACTAAATTCTCTGAATTCCCGTTCATGATAAAACTGAAGCACATGGTAAAAGAAGCAACAAAATTGGACAACAAACTTTGGACTGTGCTCCGGCGTCGTCTCCAGCAATATATGGACTGGGATGCACCTCGCTGCTGGAGAGTGGAGAGGGAGAGAAAGAGAGAGAGAGAGGAAGGGAGAGCACGTCGCCGTTGGAGAGAGAGAGAGAGAAAGTGAGAGGGGAAAAAATGAGGATTTTGTGGATTTAATTGGGTGTTTTCCATGTCATTTAAGTTGGTGTGATAATCCTAGTTATCCATATCTAATTGGTGGGCACAATGGAGTTGGTTTACACCAGCTCTTTATAAAAGTTATTCTTCACCGGAAAGAACACTAGAAAAACATTTACCATTTTTCATTTATCGTCGTGCATACTATACATCGTTAGATACAATAAAATAAAATATTAATTTTAAAACAGTTGAAAAAGAAGTAAATTTTATTTTGTTTTTAAGAGATTGACAATTGAAGGGACCCAACTGCATTTTATTTTTATAGATTTGAATTTTTGAATTCCAATTCCTTGTAATATCCGAGTGTGCATATGCCACGTTAAATAACGTTGCAGCCAATTCATCATGTGATAATATATATATTATTAGATTTGTAAAATATAATTTAATAATTTACTCAATTAAAAAGAAAAATGTTAGCTGAATAAAACTCCAATAATGGCGATGAAATCAAAGTCACTACCTTTCTAACATAATCCACTCATCATAATGATGTTGATAACTTGCTGATTTTTTTACTTACTTTTACCCAAGTGTTGAGTATATTTAGAGAGGTATGACTTTGTTTCCATCGCCATTATCTGTCAGTGTCAATGCTAAACTTTCCATTAAGTGTACATACAAAAACATGATTATAATTCTGACACACCATATATTATCGTCTTAATTGTCGGTCAGTTTTTTTTGTTTTTTGTGCCAAGAAATTATAGAGGCTTGCATAATTCATTTAATGCATTTCCTCTTTTTCTCTGTTTTCCCAATCTGATATGGTGGTTTAAGGACTTTTGTTTGGGTTGCTTAGCATGTTGTAATTTGTTGTTTCGTTGCTATGTACTTTAAAAAAAAAAAAAAAAAAAATTACAATTCTCATTAGACATGGTCATCAATTCAGTTTGAAAACATTCATTTTTGCCCCCAAAAGACAAAAATACTCATAAAAAAAAACAAAACACAACATTAACAAAAAAAAAAAAAAAATCAAAATTTTTTTTTGAATTTTCTCTAAAATTTTATTTTATTTTTTTTAAAAAAAAATCCTATGAGATAACGATGATGGTGTCATGGTGATGACTACTATTTACAAGCTTTGATGGAGAAGAAAGAAAGAAAAACAAAAAAAAAAAATTGCAAAACCCCCATTGGGCTTTGGAACATGTTAGGGCCCTTGCTAAGACTAGCTGATTTGTTGCAACTTGGGAGTAATAGTAATCAACCGGCCCAATGTTTAATGTCAACAATTTAGTTCATCTGACAATCGGTCAGCTGTTACAAAGGGCAAAGTTTTCCTTTTAAATTGGTTTGGAATAGTCTATTAAATTGATATATATGTGACTCTAAGAGCAGATGTCAGGTGCTCTATTAATCTTATTATAAATGTATGTAAAAATCTGTCATTAGAGCAGAAGTCACGTGTTCTAATGACAGATGTGGGTTTTATAAATTGGGTTACAGCTGTTAATTTTTGATATGGCCCACGAACTCGAAATGAAATTAACTAGCTAAGATTTAGTAAAATAGAATGTAAGTTAAACTGGTTCGATCCAATTAGACACTAACAATAAACATGTCAATTTCTGGTCAATCAGCTTAACCCAAAGGTGACCCGCATAACTCGTATAAATAAAACATTTTTTATATTTACCATTAAAAAAATAAAAACCCTAAAATCAAAGACAAAAAATTACCTTTAATTTAATTATTAGTTGTAAAAATATAACTTTGTAGTGTAAAATGACATTTTAATGCTCAATAATTGAAAATTTAGTGAATTAAAAAGGTTATGTGAGTCAGGTTGTGTTTCTCAGTTAATTAAATAGTCATGTTCAAATTAATCTTTAAAGTCTTATACACTTGTCTTGAAACTATTCAAACCCGACACACGAACACAAATTTACCACACTATTGAGTTGGAAGACTAGTTTGAAAGAAAACCTTCTCTGTTACAAATTGTATTTTGCATTTGTTTTGCTTGTCCCAAAAGAATTTGGTAGGAAATCTAGTTAAGTTCCGAGAGGGACAGGTGGGGTTGGGGTTTGATGTCTGTTTGTTTTGTCGAGTTATAACATCCTTATCAACAGATGGAAAATCATTATAATTTATCAAACACACCAGTCCAACCATGGCTTCTTATTTCATAGCTTCAAAGAGTCTGCAAACCACAATATAGTACAGATACAACACAAAGCCTTATTCAGACAGTTTCCACTGCACACACAACAACCATAACTAGGGAAACATGGCCAAGCTTTTGCCAAGCACATATTGGTATTATACATATTTATATACATGATAGTGATGTCTTGGTAAGGCAATTCTATAGCCCCTGGAGTTTGTAGCAAATTCATTTTGCAGGCTCAATAAACTGGCTGTAGTCCATGCCCCTGTCGGCAAATGCCTCGACAAGCTTTGGCAAGAGCTTAGCAAGCATGATTTTGAATCCGGTAGAATTCCCCGTTAAATTTTCGACGTTGTCGGTTTTTCCGCATCCAAAGGCACACCCCACTGGTGCTCCTTCCATATATGCCTTACAAGCCATTAGAATATGTTGGGAGCGTCGCTTGAAGTGGTCCTCCACTAGTGCTTCAAAGTGCTGCACAAGAAAAAGTTAATCCACGTGAAATCAAAATACTTAATTATGCCAAAGACATAATTGATCTAAACAACTCATTCTCTTTGGAAATAGCAGGGTAAGTTGCCAATCTCACTTTCTTATAGAATTTCTAAGATAATGTCTAATATTTTTTAGAGAAGAAAGCAATGGGGGCATCTACATTATTGACATCCCAGTGAATCTTCTACATAGATTCATTATTTCGATGAATGCAATTGAAGTCATTGCAGGCAATAACTGTTGGAAATCATGCAACACTTACTCTGTTGAATTTACAGCAGTGAAAGTGATACAGATATTGATATGGATACTATCATACTAATGTAAAGGCCACATGCTAAAAGTCTACTCAGGTATAATTATCTTATGGGATATCCAAGCACCCCCTGAAACTAATATAATGATTCTGTAAAAAATATACCACTCAAAACTATGGCTATTATCTCTTTGTTCAATATGGCCAAAACTCCAAAGGTAAATATCGTAACAAAAATGATACGATATCGTAATAAATAATACTTTTAAAAAAATATCGTAAAAAAAATGGTAGAGCAGTATGAGATAGAGCTAACTATTGTACCTTAGGTGGCTTCCGAAGTAGGTATAGCATGGACTTGCAGGTGACAAGGAATGCATTTTCATTGTAGCTTACTGAGTTTTTCTCTCCCTCGGCTCTTCCGATCTGCTTATCATATCCAGCCTCATTGAAATAAGGCTTCTCATTGAGCACAAGGGCCTGGAGGGAGAGAAGAACCTGAAGAATAGTTGAGCTCTCTGGATTCCATACTTCAGAGCCTGTACCCGTCCATGTATTGAGAAGACTGAGACAGACCTTTCCAGATTCATACAAGTTAGGGTTGACACGGAGCCCACCAGAATTGTAGTGCACCATCTGCGTGGAATTGCGTGTCACAATAATAGCATAAGATTCTGTTCAAGATATAGCATAAGATTCCAGTCCTTTTTATGAGTCCTTTATGTACATGTGTATATACAGAATAGATTCATGCATAGATTATAAACTTGGTGACACCCTCATTTTTATAGAGAGTAAGCCCTCAGCATTTCTATTTGCATAGAAGAATATAGGAATTGAAATGGACATTTTCTTTTGGTACTATTGAAGTATTATATCATCACAGAAATAATAATGAGCACAGGAAAACTATGAGAAAACTTACAGGTGGTTCATATGGGTACTCCAGAGGAAGCAAGATATCGAAGAAGAAAAGCCCATCATGATATGGAGTTCCAGGTGCACCAACAATAACTGCCCGCAGTAGATCCATCCTTTCGTCAAAGACACGGACATAGATTGTTTCTGAGAGGTAACAAAAGGTCTTATAAGCAATAGCATAGTGAAGTGAACATGGTTTTGAAAATTGCAAAATAATTGCCCTTCCAACCAGCAAGTTATCAACTCAAAGATATGATTGTAATAGTTCCAAAGAAAAAAGAAAAAGATAAGTAGAGAGATGAAGTGCTGACCAGGAAGATTTTTCTCTAGAATGCTCCATTCTTGCTGAACCTTCTTAAACCAACTTCTTTTCGCCTGTAAGGCAATTATTAAAAAAAAAAAAAAAAGAGGATGATTATTTTGACTGTTTGAAAATATTAACTTTTACATTTAGAAGGATAAGTCATGTTTCTTGCCTGAGACAATGCCAATCCTTTACCAGCATTAAGAAAGTGATGGTCTGAGCAATCACCAACCATATCAAACTGCATAAACTGATGAGAGTTCTCAGTGGTTGCTGAAAACGGAATAGATTCATTATCTAGGGTCTCTTTCACTTCATGATCTAAACTTGTCTTTCTAAACGTCTGTAACAGATCACAACTTTCCAATACATCTTCCTCAGGAAGAATCCCAGCTTCATCTCCATCTTCAGAAATAAGGCTAGATACAACTGGGCATGGAAGTGAAGTTGAACCAACAGATCCAAATAGGTTTGTGGCTATGCTCATTAAAAATCCAAACGCAGCTTGTGGAAGAAAAAAGGAACTAGACTCCCATGAATGCTTTTTGCAATTTTCACCAGCACGGTCAGAATCGAACAAATCCTAAACATGAAAAGCAAAATTCAGTTTACAGTGAGACAAGCACAGATGATACAAGGTTTCTTTACTAGCTTCCAGAATCAGTGGAGAAGTCCTACTCTTGAGGAATTTACCCAAATTCAATAATTGTTTTAAGCAGACACTTACAAGATGGCAGAGTTCAATTGGCTGTATAATTTGATGTTCTGTTTGTATGTTCCTTTATCTTACAACTTGGCAACAATCAAACAGAACATAAATGAACTTACATACACTACTTGGATAAAAAGTCCTGAATCATATTAAACCTCTTCATGAAGAATATGTGCCCCCGATTTGAATATCGTAGGAAATTTTTTCAATCTATATCAAATATGGAATATAAACAATCCCCTGCTCAGCAAAAATTTAAAGAGCAGAAAGACAACGTATTTTCTTTTCTTCTTTTCTGAGAAAAATGTTGCTGATTTCTTAAGACACTCAATCCCAACTTAGTCTAGAGTTCTTACTTGATTTTAACGTGCCACTGACTCTCCCATATTGTTTTAAGCAGACACTTACAAGATGGCAGAGTTCAATTGGCTGTATAATTTGATGTTCTGTTTGTATGTTCCTTTATCTTACAACTTGGCAACAATCAAACAGAACATAAATGAACTTACATACACTACTTGGATAAAAAGTCCTGAATCATATTAAACCTCTTCATGAAGAATATGTGCCCCCGATTTGAATATCGTAGGAAATTTTTTCAATCTATATCAAATATGGAATATAAACAATCCCCTGCTCAGCAAAAATTTAAAGAGCAGAAAGACAAAGTATTTTCTTTTCTTCTTTTCTGAGAAAAATGTTGCTGATTTCTTAAGACACTCAATCCCAACTTAGTCTAGAGTTCTTACTTGATTTTAACGTGCCACTGACTCTCCCATATTTTTCCACATTAAAAACCATATTGATTTCGTAATTCTAATATATTTTTGCCACTAAATAATTCCAGGGCCTTGGAACTGTCACCATAAATATTTTAACACTATTTCATAAGTTTGTCGGAGAGAAAAAGACAGAGAGAGTGAGAGAGATGGTTCTACCTTTCCTTTTTGATTGTACGATTGTTTGTCATGTTCAATCATCTCTTGATTCGTTTCCTCAACATTTTCTTCAAAGAGCACATGGGTTGCACTTGAACCTTCAGATTTATCAACCCGAAATATCTCATAAGGTGCAACCTGTAACCATGCCCAACAAGGAATTTGAAGAACTTGATGAACATTACTGGATACTACTCAGTTATACATGAAACAATAAGAGATATTAATTCACAAACGAGCTTCATAAATTTCAATAGTTGGTTGCACATTCTAACACTATTGCCACCTATAATAAGCTAATGAACCTTTTCCTCTTTCCCCTTGTATGAACATATTAAAGTTCAAGAAACATTATAGGAATTCATATTTGTCAAGTTAAACAGATCAAGAACATATAATCAGCAAAAGCCTGTGGAATATCATTGGAAAAACATACAGGTCATCCATATTTCAGAGAATGAAGCAGAGATAGCAGGCATGGTGGCATTCTTTTCAAGTTCAATGGCTGTTCTGTGTAAACTACCACCAACTCTTCCAAAAGTATTTATCACACTATACTACAAACCTTACTATGTTACGATCATAACAGGTTTGAGGCATCAATCTCACATTTCCTTCTGGGAAGGGAACCGATTAACCCTAAACCAAATTCAGCATGGATTAACAGCAGTCATAACTCAACCCTCACCAGTGTCAAGTAAGACTTCATACCTAAGAAAATTACACTTTCAAACACACACACACACACACGTACACATGAGTGACAAACTGTTCAAAAACAGAGAGCAGATGGGGCTAATTACCTGCTAACCATATTAATTTGGAAAATGATATTTACAATTTTGGTTTCTTCCACACCACTGAATAGGTGTGGACATAGTGCAACCCAATTAATTCTGTCAACGTAGCTAAATTATATGTGCACTAGGACTTTTTATCAACAACACACACAAAAACACCAGCTCAATGAAAGATGCCCTATCACAGACCAGCAAACCTGACTTTAGCTAAAAAAAAGTCCCCATGACCAACCATAAACCCAATTATATAAATTGTAAATTAATGTAATAAGTGCAGAGTGGGACACATTAACCAACACTCCTATTTTTAAGTCGCCACTAGAACTCTCCACGAGGTTATCAATGACCTGGCGGTGTACATGAACTTTATGAGACTTGATTAAAAATTCCTCTATATTATGATACAATTTCTGCTGAATTCCAATGCTAGTTGAGTGATTTTAAGGACAATCAGGCCTTGCACTTCAGCTCACCGTCATGTGCCTCTTTGGTATTGGTTGATCAGTAAGACTGGTATACTTATTAATTGCATTCTACAGTGCAATCTTAGTTTGAACATATTATATGCGCCTAACATAACAGTCGGAACCTTTCTGCGTGAATATAAAAGTTTCCTACCAACTAATTGTGAAAATTTTAAATTAATAACAGTATCCTCTTACACTATAAACAGAACGTCAACTAGAAATCATTGAGAAAATACATTCAGAGAGAAACAATTAGGATGACTGCATACCTTGGTTGCAAAACCAGTAGCCCATCTCACCTCCACAGCACCATCTTCAAAGCCGGTAACATTGCCAATACATGAGAGATAAGAGTTATTGGGATACTGAGTCTGATCCTTGGTGCAGTACTCGCCTTTCAAAGTGGCCTCCTCACCCATGCCAGTTTCTGAGTTTACATGATCTTTATTAGCTGGATCACCAAACTGGTTCTGAACTAGCCTAAACACAACATCACCCAAGCAATATGAAAACTCAGGGTGCTCAACCAATTCATATGCACTCAAAGTTTCCTCTATGCTGCTTCCATCCAAATTATTGGCTTCAGACATAGCAAGAGTTGTCCACTGTACATTTACAGTTCGTTCCTTTGCATCCACAGACCGCACAACACCCCATCTCTGGCTGCTAGAAATGAGTGGATCATCACAAGTTCCTTTTTCCAACACAAACTGTTCAGGCAAGAATTCATAAATGTTTACAACACTCACAGGGCATAAATTTTGTGAATCAAGTCCAAAAGAGCAACTGCCATCCTGCCACATGACATCAACTTTAGTCTTTGTCTTCACAATAACAAACAGTTCCTCTAAATTTGAAGTATGGCTTCTCTTAAATCCTCTTGTCAAGTTCTCATTAATGAGTTTTCCAGTAGATGCATTAAGAAAAGTCTGCTCCATCACACCCTTGCTGTCAGCACTTGGAAGCATACACCAGTCACCAAGCTGCCAATTTGCATGTGAAAAACATGACAACAAAGTCAAGTTTCTTGAATCCTGCAAACGTGGTGGTATAGGCAGACTCAAATCACAACCCACGGGAACAGATGCAAACCATTCCACAGACACCAAACCTGCTTCCACAGCACAAACAGTTCCTTCATCTTGATTTTGCCTCCAAGTGCCACAAAATCGTCTAGCTGATTTAGTAACCTCTGAGAGCCTAACCCGCACTCTCTGTCCTGGATAATATGGGTACTGTGAGTCTTCCAGCATATTGGGAGAAATTGGCAATAGATTCTCTTGATCCATGGCAGTGACTTCGCGCTTTGATCCATCATCAAAGACAACAGTGACTTTGTCAACCACTTTGTCCACCATTCCAAGCCAAGGCCCACAAATCACATAATCTCCAACTGAGATGGAGCGGATCTTTAAAAGTTTCTTGGAATTTACATTTTTCATTATTTTTCCCTGAGCACTTTCTAAATCTACCAACATATCAATGCCAACGACCCTTCCCATCTGCCCAGCTGTGTCTGTTTCGGAGCACACCAAATCCCCAAGTACAAATCCCCTCTCAAATGAGAGAAAATCATCAATTTTTCCAATGCTCTCCTCGAGACTTGACAAAATGCTCCTAGCCTGCCCAACATACAAGTATTCAGTTTCCTCTCGATCCTCACTGCTACCACTCTCACTAGCACTCTCCCAGTCAGAGTCGCTAAGGAAAGTGTCCATCATTCAGATGCCTATTAAAAGAGAATAGTACAACTCAGTCTAACTGCAATAACATAGCTATAAGAATAAAAAGAAGAGGACAATAAAGGCAACAACAGAGAAGAATTCAAGCCATTAGTCCATTAGGCAGGATGTCTGACCTCTGCTGCAAAAAGATATGGTATCAGAATTATATGTTCAGGTGCTGTTTGCCAAAATTCCTCAGCTAATCTTCACTGAATGTTAAAAAAAAAAAGATTCTTTTAGGAATTCAATATCTTCAAGGAAGCACAAATACCTGAGAATAAAGAGATATATTTGACTGATTATCCTTTGCAAATTTAGTATGAGTAAGAGATACAACAAAATTAAAGAAACTTTGAACTACTTACGATTTTATTTTAGATAGTACTACTATAACAATTATTTCCATGAAGAAGATTAAGTGAAGGGATAGAGAAAGTTACTATCAAGTTTTCACCTTTTTCAACAAACTGGAGAATCGGACGCCCGTGTCACTCCTAATTTGAGCTTATGTTGATGTAGTTGCTTCCAAAAGGATGATAAGAAATTGTAAGATAATATATATTCCAATCTATGAAAATATTTGATAATGTGTCGATGTCTCCAATGCTAAAATTGGAGACAGATGCCAAAGGAGATTTGCCCTAAAAGGGAGGATAACAGGAGTCGAGTTACGACCCCAAATGCCAAAGGAGATTTGCCCAATGAATGGACTGAAGTTCCCGCTAAAAGAAACTTCTGAAGGAGACTTCCTCAATGCAGAAGAGCCAACAAGCTGCAACTGTGAGATAAGATCTACCACACAGATAGTAGTAAAGATCCTCAGAATAAGAACAATATTTGCAGGAGGCTTTCCTATACAAGGGCGGAGTTCCAGGTAGATTGATGACAAATGATTACTGCCCAGCCAAAAATTCTCTCCGCAAATACTCACAGCCAAGGGAAGTCACCCAACCAAAGAAAACTTAACTAAAATTTTGCCAAAGGAGATTTGCCCCACAATCAAGCCAAAGTTTCTGTCACACGAATCTGCTGCCAAAGGAGATCTGCCTCATGTAAAGAGTTCGATTACCAGCTGAAATTCAAGGTCAAAATTAGGTCAGTTCAAGCCACCCAACAGAACAACCAGTTTAGACATATCTAGCAGCTTGACTGACAGCCTACTCAGCCACGTATTGTGTGTGTCTCTGAGAGAGCTATCTCAATAATCACTTTTCATAGCCAAAACTCAAGAAAGCATCTCTAAGCAGCTTACATCACAATTGAACCTGCAGCAACATTGGATCTATGGCAACTAATTGGATGATGTCTCAGAGAGGACTATCAACATAACCAGTTTTCACTGCCAAAAGGCAAGAGAGCTTCTCTAACCAGTTTAACATCCCCACAGAACCTGCACCAACACCGCCAATAAGTACCTAACACTTTTTCATATTAATAGAAAATAGAAGCAATCTGATACTCCAGCATCGGTTGTCAACCGAAAAATCTGATAATCCAGCTCCAATAAAACCAGAGAAAGATACAAAAAAGGGGGCCACACAAGTAAATGCAGAAGAAAACAGAAGAGGTAGATTTGAAAACATGTTATGTATTTTTTTTATTAAAAAATAATTTAAAGACCATCACCATAATATTGCCTTCATATAAATAACCAATACGTAGAATTTTAAAAAGAAGAGAGAGACAAAGAGAGCAGTATCTTGCAGTGTAACAAAATTCAAAGTGGGGGCTTCACTTTTGGTGTTGCATTTGATATTGAAAATTTGTTGCAGAGGGTTTCATTTCTCTCTCTCTCTCTCTCTTTGCAGTATGAAGGTTTAAAAACATATAAAGGTTAAGGTTTTAGACTTGAAAGGGGAAGGAGCAACATACTGCACTTTAAGCAAGTGTAGGAAAACATTGGAAACAACATATTTAACCTAATCAATTCGAATTCATGCATCAATAAGGGTGGAATTTCACCAACATAAAATTTCTTTTTTTAGAAAGAAAAGTAAATTCCAAAGAACATGTCTTCATCGACTTAGAGAAAGAAACCATGAGAAATTATACACCAAACCTGTGCCCCTCAAGAAACTCAAATCCCATCAAAGAAAACAACTTTTAATTTCCAACAGTTTACAAGAAATAAAATAGAAATTTTACATCTTACACCAAGGGTTCATAACAAATGAAATAACCACACTCCAAACATTCAAGTCCCACGAAGATTCAGGATATATCGAAATTAAAAAGATTTCATACAAGTTCTATGAATTTAAACATCATATTAACCCAGAGCTTGTTGCTGAATTGTGAAAAAAAGGTCAATTCACAAACCCCACAAACAAACGAAAATCACATTTGAAAAAAAGACAGATTGAATGAGAGAAGTTGCAGATTGAAGTACTGTACCATTCGCCACCTCCGCTAATCATTGGAACTCTAAAATTCTGTCATCAATACCCAGAAACCCGCATAAAGTCTCCAAAAGCTGATCAAAGGAGCTCGACCCAGAACATTAATGACTGAAAGAAAGTCGCTCCTATGATTTTTCTTCAGTTTCTACCACTTTCTCGCTAACTTGCTTTCTCGGCCATGAAAACTATTCACTGTTGGTGAAAGAAGGAAGAGCTAGGAATTCAGAGAGGCCAAGTTCCTCTCTGAGACCCGTCCTTCACGCCATACCCGAGCCTCCAAACCATTAGAGCTCTGCCTCCTCTCTCTCTCTCTCACTCTGTCTCTCTCTCTCTCTCCGGGTTATGTCGCTCTCTGTTTTGTTGCTCTGAAGCGTTGAAGATTCTGAGAGTGGGCTATGTCCACAGCCAATTGGACGTGTGGGACTTTTAAATGGATACGGAAAAGAATATACCAACCGTATCCGACACTCAGACTGTTGTTGTCGTACAACTCAACGGTTGGCGTTTAAATTACCATTATGCACTTCTAGCGTGATTGAACGATGAGTAATAATATAAGGAAGATTATAATTTTTTTAAAG
The DNA here is from genome assembly GCF_901000735.1 of Corylus avellana. NCBI lineage: Eukaryota > Viridiplantae > Streptophyta > Magnoliopsida > Fagales > Betulaceae > Corylus > Corylus avellana. Next base: position 42,837,298 of record NC_081542.1, on the reverse strand, counting down.
TTATTTTAAATGTGATGTAATATTTAATATTATCAATAAATCAAAATTTAATAATAATCATCTCAAATTTAATAATAATTTTAAAAGGTACGTCACGTTTGAGAACAACTTATCCCTCAAATTACAAATAAAAGAAAAAAGAAGATCTCAATCATAATCCAAATGGCACTCTTTGGAGGACCCAATTGATAGAAGGTGATCTAATAAGCGATATATCGAATATACCATTGGCCGATCGACCCAAGTCGAGAATACAGACTCAGGAGCTTACGTGTATGAGTCGGGGTGAGAAAGCTCAAATCACAAGTCTCAACTATACAATGAAGGCCAGCGCAAGGAAGCAGGGTTTAGAGCACAATAACAAGACCCAACTAGGTGGAGGGTAACCTAAATAGCTCGATCAACTATGCCAGCATAGTGGATGCTAGAGTTTATGGCATAGAGAACAATTGCCCCATAATTTCATCACAATTGCCCTGTGATCTTAAGCGGAGAATCATGGCTACGTCCATACCTTGCCAACTAGCAAAGTGTTCAGTGCAACATCTGGCCAGGGCCATACTCCATTAGGAGAGGACACCTGACCAAAGTCATACACCCTACTTCTTCGTTAATCTAAGCATTGGAGGCTTCCTCCGCCTACAAATTCCGACAAGCCTCCAAATTGTTTCCACCCTTTTTGCAGGAATCCATCCACATATATAGTGTACGGACATCAAGATATGAAATTTTCACTTGTTTCATAATCTCTATGGAGCTGCCCTTGGAGTTAACATAATTCGATAATTGTTCAATTAATATACAGAGGGACTGATGTGTACGAGGAAAACTTGTTTGGAAGCAAATTTGTTCTTGTTTTTATTTCTAGAATATTAATTTTCCCATAAGAATTTGTGTCACTAGTACTGCCCATAAGAACTGGTGTGGATTCTTGAACAATATCTATATATATTGTTGTGATTTTGCAATCAAAAGGAGATTGACGTGTATACGTTATTAAATGATTTCCACTTTCTTTACATCTTTTTTGTCATGGAAGTCCACTTTTGCTCATGGTGGTTCACAAATGTTGGAACTCATTTGCCATTTCAAACTCTAACCTAATAAAGTACATATTTGCCTGCCATTGACATTGGCCCCTATATACCA
>NC_081542.1:42834061-42836129 GCF_901000735.1 Corylus avellana | reverse complement strand
AAGTCTCAACTATACAATGAAGGCCAGCGCAAGGAAGCAGGGTTTAGAGCACAATAACAAGACCCAACTAGGTGGAGGGTAACCTAAATAGCTCGATCAACTATGCCAGCATAGTGGATGCTAGAGTTTATGGCATAGAGAACAATTGCCCCATAATTTCATCACAATTGCCCTGTGATCTTAAGCGGAGAATCATGGCTACGTCCATACCTTGCCAACTAGCAAAGTGTTCAGTGCAACATCTGGCCAGGGCCATACTCCATTAGGAGAGGACACCTGACCAAAGTCATACACCCTACTTCTTCGTTAATCTAAGCATTGGAGGCTTCCTCCGCCTACAAATTCCGACAAGCCTCCAAATTGTTTCCACCCTTTTTGCAGGAATCCATCCACATATATAGTGTACGGACATCAAGATATGAAATTTTCACTTGTTTCATAATCTCTATGGAGCTGCCCTTGGAGTTAACATAATTCGATAATTGTTCAATTAATATACAGAGGGACTGATGTGTACGAGGAAAACTTGTTTGGAAGCAAATTTGTTCTTGTTTTTATTTCTAGAATATTAATTTTCCCATAAGAATTTGTGTCACTAGTACTGCCCATAAGAACTGGTGTGGATTCTTGAACAATATCTATATATATTGTTGTGATTTTGCAATCAAAAGGAGATTGACGTGTATACGTTATTAAATGATTTCCACTTTCTTTACATCTTTTTTGTCATGGAAGTCCACTTTTGCTCATGGTGGTTCACAAATGTTGGAACTCATTTGCCATTTCAAACTCTAACCTAATAAAGTACATATTTGCCTGCCATTGACATTGGCCCCTATATACCATGATCAACTGCCTTGCTAAACAATCATCTTCAATTCCATCACTTCAATTCCATGATCAAATTTCTACATGTGTCAGCTTGCGTACGCAGTTACGAAAACTTTCAAGTGATTCCTCTCTTTTGTTGCCTACAAATAATGGGCTTCACATGCACTAGTTTTTAAAGTTAAGGAATCCATGGAGAAAGAATATGCTTGGCACATTTTAGGTATGTGGCCATGAGCACAACTTCTGTCAGCTATAGTGCTGCGAGGATGTTTGAAAAACCCAAGTGATCCAACCTATTCATACATGTTTTACGCTATACAAACCGGAATTATCGTGAGTGCCAGTATGAGTGTTGAGTCAAACCCATTAGCTCAAGCTTTTAGGTTGAATTGAACTACTGTTGTGAGTCTATGCACTTGTGTCGAAAGTAACAACCAAGAGAGAAACTGCAAATTAATGCAAGAGCTATAATGCTGGCTACTTAAGTGTCCATGCATGATTCAGCCTAAAGATTAAAAAAGAAAAAGAAAAAGAGATACTAAAAACTAAAGCAAAACCCTTGTCATGTTTGTTTGTTTACAGAAATTAAGAAGAATATAATCAGGGCCGGCTCAATGGCTAGGCCATTGAGGCGGTCGCCTAGGGCCCCCAGTTAGTAAAGCCCAAAATTTTTTTTAATAAGGCCCAAAAATTTTTTTAATAAGGCCTAAAAAAATTTTTAATTTTATTTTAACTTAAGGCCTAATTTTTTTTTTTTTTTTTTTTTAAATAAGGCCCACAATTTTTTCCCATAAAAATTTAAGACCTCTAAAATAATGCTCCAATATAATAAGCCCATTGTAAAATAAGACCAATTAACCCAAAAAAAGAAATATGCCACATCAATTTTTTTGAGCAACTAGTTAAAAGTTAAACTTAAAAGTCATGAAACAGCAATGAGAATGAAAATAATAATAATATTATAAAAATATAATAATATTATTAAAATAAATATTATTTAATTAATATTTAAATATTAAAAAAAATAAGGTCCAACTTCAAAATTTCGCCTAAGGCCCCCAAATACATTGAGCCGGCCCTGAATATAATTATATGCCATGATAGTAAACAAAGTATATTCTCTGGAACGTTTCATAGTGATAGGGACAATCGATGTTATTTGAACTGGATTTGCTTATCTTGTCATTGGTGAATATTCATTGACGACATCCTTAGGAGTCAATCAATTGAATACTTT
>NC_081542.1:42806052-42833961 GCF_901000735.1 Corylus avellana | reverse complement strand
TTTGGTTTAGAGTAAAATAGGTATAAAAAGTCAAATTGTTTAATTTTAACGTTAAAAGGGTCCAAAGTGAGAGCAAACCAAAGTTCAGGGGGCATAAGTGAGAGTTTTGAAAATTCAGAGGGTGCTTATCAAAACGGTTGAAAGTTTAGGGGGACTTTCTGAAGTTTCCCCTAAAAAAAAAAAAAAGAACCAAAGCCATCACTTTAATTTGGTTCTTTTAACTTCTTTTTGTTAGTTGCATTAATATTAAAAAAAAAAAAAAAAAAAAAAAAAAGAAGAAGAAGAAGATTCAATCTAAAAGCACCACACTACAAAAAACTTACCAATTTGTAACGTGTCCACTATTCATTACTTTTTGACACGTTACCAATTGGTAACGTGTCAAACTGGTAACGTGTCAAACTGCCACGTTACCAATTTGGGAACGTGTGTAAATGACACGTTACTAATTGGTAATGTGCCAGTGTGGCACATTACCAATTGAAAACGTGTCTAACTGGCACGTTACAAACTTACTGAAAAGACAGACAATGACATCATCTTGCTGAAAAGACAGACAATATAAACTACTAAACAATGTGGCAATGAAAATGACTAATGCCTAACTAGATAGGGTTTACATGTAATATCTGATTAATATATTAATTTTCTGTGGCATTGCATAGTAATTTGCCCAAGTTTTAGTTCTTGTTGCATTTGGCTATGCATTTGGCCTAAATCTGCTTCCAGATTCTTGCAACCCCTAGCAATCACAAAGGACCATGAATATTTACTGAGATTTTGAACAGGAATTTTTACCCCCACGTTTAAAAGTGTCATCTGAGGAAGGAGTTTTGAATGCCTGGTTATTGCATACAAGAAGGTTTTGCCAAGCCAAACTCATCCATCCATGCATGCATGCTGCTCAAGCCCCATAGCTCATGAAGATAACCATGCTTAGAAATCAAATGGGCTGCTAAGCTTGTTTCTCTGGTGAGTAATACTTTATCCTCACATGAGTAATGCTAGATATCTCACGACTGTCATACAACTGTGACTGTCAGATTATCACAGTTGTATGACACTCGTATAACAGTTTACTAAATATCATTACTCATCAATGACAAATTGACATTGCTACGTCAACAAAGTAGAATAAAAATGTAGTTTCTGACATTACTCTTCGCACAATGTATACAACCGACGCACAAAGTTTGGATATCCCACGAATGTCATATAACTGTGATAACATGAAAGTGATAATCAGCCCTTTTTTTTTTTTTTTTTTTAACTATCACGTCATCACAATTGTATGACAATCGTATAACAGTCTGGTAAATAACATTACTGATCATCAATGACCGGTTGACATTGCTACGTCAACAAGGTAAAATAAAAGTGTGGTTTCTGACGTTATTCTTTGCAGCCGATGCGAAAAGTTTGTGCATGCTCCTCCTTATCTCCACCATTATTGTTAAATCACAGGTGCTACATCTACCGTTTCCTGAAAATCAGCAGTTGCACCTATATATCTTTATGCACTAGCATTATATATTCTTCTCAATATGTTTGCAATTATCTCACAACTGTGCTCACTAGCTAACTTCCAAGTTAGTATTGAATTAAATATTTATTGTAGAATTCCTACTAATTAACCATGGAGGGATTATGGATAATGGAATATATAAAATTATATTCTGTGTGGGTCGTGGAAGCCCTCCCCCACTTTGTACTAAGTCGGCATATATATTATATAGAGTTAGTGCATGGTTTGTATACTCTGAGCATCTATATATTTATTATGATTTTTTTTTCTTAAATAAAAATTCCAAATGATGACATCCACATGTTGCCTTGAAAAGTTTGAACTTTTGCTTTTATAGTCGGCTGCTTTAAAAAAATTAAAAAAAAAAAAATTAATCCTCTTTATTGGGGGATTTTATTTTTTATTTTTTATTTGTCCAAGGAATTGGCATTTGAATTTTTTTCTTATTTATTTATTATTTGCGGTAAATGTCTTCACTAAGATAATTAATATCCTAAATAAGCTGGTAAAGGTACCCCTAAAGATAATTATTTTGCATCCTTTCTTAACAACAAAGAAATTAGATCGAACGGACAATTGAGTGTGGAAAATACTACATTTCCTCTCTTGGTTTTTCTCTTATCTTCCCATTTTTCAAAATTACTATTAAATCTATGGGGTCATATGAGTTCCACAAATGGACCCTACAGATTTAATGATGATTTTGAAAAGTGAGAGAATAGGAGAAGAAATAGGAATGATATATAGGACATGCATCTCATTGAGTGCAACGATATATTTTTCAAAAAAAAAATTGATATTGAAAATTGTTCTTGATAACTATTAAGTCGCAACTTCATATTCATTTTCTTGGATTATTTATTTATTTTTAATTTATGATGTTTGTTAAGGCATTTGGTACAAAGCAATTTTAAGGAAATATATGTCACAATAACCCATTTTCGTGGGAAAATTAATCGAAACTGAACGAGGTTATTAATTCATTTATGCCCTAGCTATAAGTAATGACGCACGAATGGCTAATTAAGTTACAAGAATAAGGTTGTTATATTGTACTGTAGTAGGGCAACTCCATATGAGAGCCCCCGTACTTGTTCAAACTGTCAAAACACTGACCCAAACATACATAGTACTAGACTCTCTCACATAAATTAAATCACCATTTTAGAGAAACATTTTCAATTCAGCGGCTTAATACTATGCGATCTATCCGATTATTGGTAGTAATTAATTAATGGCTATGAAGGCATGCACACACTGTTGAAAGCATGTGCCCATAGGAACCCATTTTTCATGGAAAAATCTAGAAAGATTCTTCCAATCTATTGCAGGTGCCTAGTTTCCACATATTGAATAGTTAAATAATGTGTAGCAAAATAATTAAGGTGTGTGTGGAATAGTGAGAAGGATATTCTCAAATTCTCAGCTCTTAACCGTTGAAGGTGGAAGCAGAATTATCCTTTAATATTTTTCTACTATTCCACCATTGAAAGACGACACACAAGAAATGGCTGGCTTTCACATGCATTTTCTAGAGTCACGATTGTTTGGTGCTCTTTATAGGCAATTCACTCGAAAGCTCCTTTCAAATATGCTCATTATGACAAAGAAACTTTCCTTTTATAGGTAATTATTTTGTCTAAACAGCATGTCTAGAAATAATACAATTATATGAATTGATCATCACAGCCAACGTGTAAAGCAAGAAAAAAGCAAAACCCTAATGTCAACTTTGTATCAAATAGACCATTTTTAATCCTGCAGCCAACATCTTGTTCTTGTATAAAGAATGTGTTAATTAACTGTCAATAGTCTCAAAAGCTTAATGAATTTGTTCTAGAAGTTTAAAAAATATTCTTCATATATTCGCGACCGAATTCCACCTAATGTAATACATGCTATCTATTTATCTCTCATCTCACATATGGTGCGTTTGAGATTGTGATTTCGCAAGAATAATCTACGTTTTTAAAATATATTGTGAAACGTAAGACATTTGACATTGCGATTTAAAAAGCACTTAATATAAAATATGAAGAAAAAAATTGTGATTTATATAAACAGGATAGATGATATTTATTTGAAAAAGTGCGAATTTAAACTAAAATCACGATTTCGCATAGTAAATATTTGATAAAAAAATATTTTTTAACATGTTTTACTAAACGATTTTGCGATTTTAAAAAATAGCGATTTTAAAAATATAATTTTTAAAATCACACTTATTGAAACCATAATCTGAAATAGACCCTTATTAAAGAAAAATGTTAGAATACTAATTAAATTATTAAATTCATAATTTTATTTTAAGTTTAAAATTCTAACATGAAGAACTCTTGCTTTTTGCTTCTAAGAAAGAATTGATTTGAATTTATTTTGAAAGTTGAAACAACTAGAAAAAGTGTTAGACACATTTGTGTTATCCCACTTTAATTAAAATAATTAGTTAAGTTAAAGTTGGAGTTTATCTAGCAAAGAATTAATATGGAATTAACTAGAACTCATGAATACTTTTATAATCTACTCACTAATCAATGTGGACAATTCAACCACGCATTGTAGGACTAACTTTTTGAAGTGTCACGAAAGGATAATCATATTAAATTTATCTATCATTTGCACAAAATAATCTTGTTATTTCAAATAACGTCTAAAGGCTTCGTGTATAAAACTTTTTCCTTCTCTCTTTTGTTTTCACTTCTCAAAACACAAAATGCTTACAAAATATTTAAAATTATTTTATCTTTATGCCACATCAAAACATACATATTTTCAAACAAAAAATAAAAAAATACCCTTTAAAAAGTATTAACAAACGGAACAATATTGGACGCTAACAAGCAACAAACGGCTATGTTTGCCGAAAAATAAAGTAAAATTGGAAGGAGGAAGAGGAAATCCACTGCCACACATATTCATCTTAATTTAATGCAGAAAAGGTTAATTAATAAATCATACAAAATCGCATTATATGATTCATGAAGCACTACCGATTTGATAGTGCTTATAGGGACAAGATTTAGTAAGTATGGTGGAATTCTACACAACACATGCATTTCTTATACAATATTGCTTTTCCCTTAAAAGGAGAAATATCACAATAAGCTGCCTAGGAACCAATGATCAGTAGATGGAAGAACAAAAATGTTTGAAAATGATTTGATATAATTGATTTCTGTTTATGGTTCAGCAAGTTTGACTCAAATGAATCATGTTCCCAACCAATATGATCCATATATTGCAGACTGGGTTCACCCTTTTGCCTAATGCTGTTCCCATCTTGAGGACCACTTGTCCTTCATTGGAGAGGTTTTCTTTCTTTCTTTGATTGAAGAATAATAATAGTTGAATTTTTTATTTTAAACTCCGGTTTTGAAAGGGTCCAGTATTGGCCTCGTTTGATAACGCTTTTCAGGATGACTTTTAGTTTAAGACTTTGAATGGGTGTTTTTCTGTGCCTTTTACAAAGCATGCTGCCGTAATGTGAAATTGATAGCCTATTGTGTCTACCTACTGCACCTTTTCACTTTCGATTGTCACTCTGATTCAACCAATAGTTAACTATGAAATCGTCAAGTAAAAATATGCATAGCATCTAAAAACATTAACGGACAGTTGTTTATTCTGTTTCTTTTATAGAATGCAAATGATTCGGCTAAAAGGCATTACCAAATAATAATAATAAATAAAAAGCCTTTCTCATATTGTGGCGTTTCACATTGCCTTGATGTGAGAAAGAAGATTTGCTTATATAGAACATGCTCTCTCTAAATGGTATGAGGCTTTTTGGAGTAAACCCAATAATAAAACCATGCGGACTAAGACCAAAACGGACAATATCATACTATTTAGAGCAAACTGTTACGCATATTCTATCAGCTAACTTAGCAGAATTTAGAGGTCTAAAGCTACCATCTCTCCGCTCTAAAATAGTTATCATGAACCGTAGAGCATATAAACTTGGTAATTGATACATTGAAATGACAAAATTTCACTTGGAAAATACTATCTACATCATGAAACTTTGTATTAAGGATTGAAAATTATTTACTCAAATATCTTAAATACCCTTGCAATTTACAGAGCATGTCAAATAAATCATTTAATAAAAGTATGTTGGCTTTGTTAATGTAGGTTATGTTTGGCAAGAAGCCGGACTGGAAAGAGGACCTATGACCCAATACCCAAATTTTTTTTTAACACTTTTTCTCTCAAAATCAATCCCAATATTTTTACTTTTTATATCAAATCAATCATTTTTTATTACTATTCAAATAAAAAAATCATTACAAAACAAATTTTTTTACTTTTTATACAAAATATTTTTACTTTTTTCTCTCACATCAATCAAATGTGTTACAATACACCAGTCCACTTCCTCAGTCCATTCCATTGCCAAACATAGCCGTATTTTTTCTTTTAATTTGGGAAAAAAAAAATGTTCTAATGTAACATAAATGTGAAACTTTTTTTTAAAAAAAAAAAAAGAAATTATCTGTTAACATATTTGTTTTGAGAAGAAGAAAAAAAAGACATAAAATAACAATGTTAACTTGAATGTTTTGACTCGTTTGGCTCTTGTGTGTCCAATTACTTCATATATATATATATAAGAAATATTTCAATTTTCCTAGAGTGCTGCAACTCTTGTTTGAGGAGGCACATGGCTGACCTAGTGTTTTGGTGAAAAGACTAAGGAATGATATAAGTCAAATCAAAACCCACCATGTTCCATCGAACAAAAAAGAGGTAAAATAACGGTGAAATCAAAAAATGGGTAAATGTTGGAGCATGCTTATCAGAATCCACCATTAACAATAAAATAAACACCAAGAAATATTTCAATTTTCCTAGAGTGCAACTCTTGTTTTAGGAAGCACATGGCTGACCTACTGTTTTGGTGAAAAGACTAACGAATGATACAACTCAAATCACAACCCACCATGTTCCATCGAACAAAAAAGAGGTAACATAACGGTGAAATAAAAAAATGGTCGAGTGTTGGAGCATGCTTATCAGAATCCCCCATTAACAATAAAATAAACACCAAAAAACAGTAAACTTTTTGAACTTAAAATATGCTCTTATGGTTGTTATATGGTGTAATGGAGATGTGTTTGGGGTAAGTGAAAAAAAGAAGTGGGGAAAACTATTGTGACAAAGAATTCCATTAGCATAATCATATAATAAATGGAAGTGGGAGCACACAAAAAGTGCTTTTAGGAAAATACCAAGTCTTCATATATAGTTTGTAATGAATAGGTGGCCAAGAAAGGGAGTCCACTTAGAGGCACTTTCTTTCATGGAGTGGGATATTCTCCAATTACTTATAATCTCATGCCCCTTCAACCACCCAATGGACCAAACAGGGGTTAAGACTTGAATTGGATACATCATAAGGAAAAAAGGAAAATCCTTAAAGGTGGATTGTTGGGGTCCTTAAATGACCGGCCTCTAAATATGACCCAGCTGTCCCATGTGCATTATTATATCCCATTGAGAAGAGAAACACATCCATTTCAAGCATATATAACATAAACTTGGTAGTGGGGATTTTAGGCTTTGACATACCTGGCATGCACATAAAAAGCCTTCAATAAACTCAAAACTACAGGGTTCAGGGTGTCGGTAACGTCAATATATAGGTGCAAACTATGTAAGTCAATCTTAATCCGACCCATTTGATTAAATATGTCAGACTCATCAACTCTAACTTGTTAAGAAATAAATTGTTGTTGAAAATATGATTTACAATGGCCGAAAGTGAGATGGTTGATCATGACCAAGTCAACTATGGCGATATATATTTATTGTTAATTCCAATTACAGCACTTTTTGCATAATCAAAGAGAGAAAAGGAAGAGGTGGGGAGGGAGGAAGGAAGGAAGGAGCGGGGGTGTTTGTGGGTGGGGGTGGGAGTGGGAGTGGGAGTGGATGGGACTGGCTCTACTGTTGTTAGTAGGAAAGGATGGAGATGGCTACTATGTCATTGCCTTTATCCATATGTTCCAAAATTTATTCGTGGCCATATGTTTCAAAAACCTTTTAATTAGTAGGCATAGAACATGTGGAGAAATATGTTTTTCCTTTCTAGACAATTAGCCCATCCAGAGAAGGATTTTCTCAATGCATTTCCATGTTTATTCATTTCTTTTTCCTTTTATTGTTTTTCAGGTCTATTGAAGGCTACCTCTGCTCAGTCGAATCCACTGCTCAATGAGAATGAGAAACAACTTGTTTTTCATCCTTTAGACCTTTAATCCATATGAACACAAATTTCATTCCCCATGTAAGCCAAATATCTCACCATCACTGAGAAACCCTAGTCTTGTTGATTTTATAAGGCAGAATTCCTGGCTACTTAGGTTTTTGTTTTTGTTTTTTGAACTCTTGAATTGATAGAATACGCAGAGAGACCTTATTATGACAACCTTTTGCTTCCATAATGCGGGTTTTAACTGTTAGTTTGGTTTAGCAATTTTAAAAAGTGCAATTTGAAAAAATAATTTTAAAATGCAATTAAATAAAAATACAATTTTTGAAACACAGTTAAGTGTTTTGTAAAATAATGGTTCAACCTTTAAAATTGTGCATTTTTTTTAAAAAAAAAATATACGCCATTGTCTGCTATTTAAAAACAGAAAATATTTTGGGCAAACGAGACATTTTCCAATGATTTTGCTTAAAAATACGCTTTTAATCTGCAAAATTGTGAGAATAAACGCACTCTTAAACCGACCAGAAGCATCCCAGCAAAATGTTTGAACTGGGATCTCAACTACTTCAATATGTTTTTTGGGCAATCTATCCAACCTTTGGTCGGTCAGCAGCCAACCAGGAACTCAAAATGGAGCCGTATTCTAAATCGGCCACCTTAATAAACAACCTTAAAAGTTTTGCAATTTGTGGAAGCAAGTGACAGCTCACGAAGGCCACTATGATTGCCAAACACATCCAATTGGTATTGGGCTAGACTGAGCTCCACAGGCCCACCCAAGCCGAAGGAAGAAAGTGACAAGTAGTGGGAGCAATAATGGCTATTCAAGACTTGTCATACTTCAAGCTAAAAAAAAGAATACAAGAGCTGGAGAAGATAAGCATCTGCATAATACCATTTAAAAGAAAAGGCATCAGCATATTACTCAGTCCACTAACCAAACCTACAGATGTAATCAACTGATAAGCTGTTTATGCAGTCTCAAGCACTTTCAACACCTACACTTTAATACCCATAAAAAGTAATTTTAAAAATCAGTCTCAATGGATTACAGTTTGCCCTGGATGACAAGTTTGACTTTAGAAGAATTAAAATCAAAACAACCTACAAGCTTGTGATCAGAATGCTGTGGTACAAGAACCAAATAAAGTGCCATTCTGGAAACATATAAGAAGATCTAGTTGCAACCACATTCACAATCTATCCTAGGGCACGTTTGGTACACACGCACCCAGGAATAGAATAACTATTCCGTTATTTGGTTGTGCCGCCATTACTTCCTCTCAATAAGGAATGGGTATTCTTTCGAATGGATATGTAATTCTCTAAGACCTTGGAATCATCTCTACTTGGGAACAAAATTGATTGATTCTACAGAAGGTTTCATGAATCGAACTACTGAATACAGGAATAGAAAGAAAACAAAAGTGTGCAACCAGCACCCTACAACACGTACACAATTGGATTGGTGGTATGATTATCTGTTTGACATGAATCCAATATGTACATGCTCCAATGTACATACTCCAACTTAGGAATGGAATCATGCTCATCGTATAGTATCAGGAAGGCAACTCAGAAGTGATAAGCATGATGTAGCATTATTGTCAATGTATAGCCATGTAAAATCCCTCTTATGCAGTGACTGGAACCTTTTCTGGCTTCTTCTCAGCAGCCTTTGTAGGCTTCTCAGTGACTATCTGTTCAGGTTTCTCAATTCCTTGAATATCAGTTATCCTTAATTTAGTCAGCTCCTGGAAAAGAGAACCATGGGTCAAGAAAAATTATTACCATGATGTAGCACAATACAATTGCTTAGACAATTGATCTCAGAAATACCTGGCGATGTCCTTTGGTGCGGCGATAATTCTTCCTTCTCTTTTTCTTAAAAATAATTACCTTTGCATCTAATGCCTGAGAGAAAGAGAAACATAAGAACATTATTAATGCCAAAGGAAAAAGAGAAGCCATAAGGTGATTCACAAAGGCCATATAATTTTGGTGCCAGACAATATGAAAAGAGAAAGAGAAATGACAGCTATAATGTCCATGAACATAGTGATCAAAGGGTAATTTGCCTCATAGACAACTAAAATTAATCAACGTGATCTATGTAGAACTCTGTAGCAGCACAACAATATAACACGGTTATATTAGGAGATCTGCATAAAAAAATTTCAACTTGACCATATTCAAACCCTCTCAACCTATTGCTAGTTTGGGGTATAGAGAAGCTCCATGTTCATGGAATAGTTGTGTTTTCTACTTTCTCTTTTTATATTGTCAGGCATATTCAAACCATCTTAACCAGCACCAATATGATTCATTTATCTTATCATTTCTAAAATTTTCAGTAATCCAAATAGCAATTTGAAATCAAGGTTAAAATTATGCAAAAGCAATTTATTGGCAACCATAGAAGCTAGCCCGTGCAGTATGGATTACAAATTAGCAAATATAAGTTGACTAGTATTCTGCTCTATCAAAAATTTGAACTATTTCCTTCTATATCATGATTTTCCCCTATTATAAAGTTGGTATCAGAAAACCCTTAATATAACACAGCAGTTGGTATCTGTGTCCTCTGTGAAGCTAGATAAACTATTTCCTTCTCTTTGAATTACAGTTTGTTTAAATGAAAATTTCTTGCCGAGACAGACTTTTTTAATGGCTCCATGTATCCTAATGGACATCTTTCTCAGAACTCAAATATATTGACTGTCTCTTCTGAATTAAGCAACTCTTCACTTTTGAAATTCCTCTCTTCTTCTGGAATTAACTTTGCAAGAAATGTCACCCATGAAACCAACGTGATTGAGAAAAAATTAAGAGCACTTGGGAACACATGCAATATTGCCATAGACACAAGAGAGTAAGATTAGTGTCACACTCACATGCTCTTCAACAACTGCATGAACAGCTGCTTCTGGTACAATGGGCCTACCAATAATGGTCTGAGTACTGGAGCCAATCAAGAGAACCTTGTTCAAAATTAACTGCAATAGACAAAGACATTGAAGCATCAACACAATAATCTGTTAATTGAAAGAAAAAGACAGGGTTTTGAATTTTTGTTTGAAAAGTAAACTAGATAACTTTGCCAGCAAACTACAAAAGACCATAACAATTAAAATCAAAGCAGCTTTAAAACAATGTCAATCCCAAATTAGCCCCAAAAGAATGCCTTCAATGGCATTTCCTTAGTTAAGGTAGACAAGCTATTACATGGCAAATTGGCTAGAGCAGAAATGAAAAAGGGAAATAAACTTAATAAGTTTCTATAGATTGACTTGCTATGTCTATTTTGACATGCTCCAAAAGGTAAATGAGGAAAAGAAGTAGTTCACAGAATTGATGTACCACCCAAATTGGTGCATAACAAATAATTTAATTTCATGACTTGAAACGTTGAAGACATTGTAAATTGCCCATTTTCATGTTGAATAGGCTTCTACAATGCTCTTTTCTTTTCTTAATAAGAAAAAATTTAATAAAAACCTCCAAAGGGAGTATAACCAATGCCTTTGGTTTAAAAACTTGTAAGCAACATGAGCAAAAATTTAGGAAGCTTAATACCATTAAGATTTTTTATTATTTTTCTGGAACTGGTTTACATATACATTAATTTCAACATAGCCTTACTGCCCAACTACGCTACTCTGACCACCTAAACTCAATTAGGCAAAGCAAGATCAATTGCATGAATTCCATTTTGCCACACAAATCCTTTAGGGCTGTTTTCATTGCATATAACAAGTTTATCTTCCAGTATCTCTTCTTCTCCCAACCTAGCACTACCTATGACTTCTTGCTAACATACACGCTTCTAATTCCATCCTAAAAATGCATTCCAGCCACTCATGTAATGAGCACATTATTTCTTAGCTGCTCAACGTCCAATGTTCTTAAGCATGAATGGCCTTCCACTTGTTTTATGAAACTTCCTATACAGTCTCTTCTTCTTTAAAGGTAAACCAAGACTGAAAAATGGAATCAGTTTCCTCTCTTTCGATATCTTATTTTATTTTTCTTTCTTTGTTATAAGCAAGAGAACTTCATTTGTAGAACACCTTATTGTGTGAAGAAATTCATTGGCGCCAAAAATCGAGAGCTTTGTGGCTCAAGGAGGGGGACCGCAATACTTGTTTCTTTCATAAAATGGCTAACTCTCATCACAGGTATAATCGTGTGGAAGTGCTTCGTATTAACGGCATTTTATCCGATGATCCGGCTGAGGTTAAAGACCACATTGTGAGGTATTATAAAAGCTTATATTCGGAACAAAGCACGTGGCGACCTAGAATGGACAACCAGCCTTTTTTGTCCATTGATGAGGAGGATAAAAGGTGGTTAGAAAGAGATTTCGAGGAAAAGGAAGTTTGGGAGGTGATTAAAGGTATGGATGGTGATAAGGCTCCGGGTCCAGATGGCTTCTCCATGGCTTTTTTTCAAGCTTGTTGGGGTGTTATTAAGAATGATGTTATGGCTGTTTTTGCCGAGTTCCATTGTAGACGACAGCTGGAGAAAAGCTTGAATGCAACTTTTATTTCCTTGATCCCAAAAAAGGCGGAAGCGGTGGAGATGAAGGACTTTCGGCCCATTAGCTTGGTGGGAGGGGTGTACAAAATTGTATCTAAGGTTCTTGCCAACAGGATGAGAACTGTGTTGGGTAAGATCATATCCTACTCTCAAAATGCTTTTATTGGGGGTCGTCAAATCCTAGATTCGGTTCTTATTGCAAATGAATGTGTGGATAGTTGTATGAAGTCAGGGGTGCCAGGTGTTCTTTGCAAATTAGATTTGGAGAAGGCCTACGACTATGTTAATTGGGACTTTATATTGTATTTGCTGCATAGATGTGGTTTTGGTGAGAGGTGGAGGGCTTGGATAGAGTGGTGTATTACGTCGGTCAGATTTTTCATTCTTGTGAATGGTTCTCCAGAAGGCTTCTTTAATAGCTCGAGGGGAATTCGGCAAGGGGACCCGCTCTCTCCGTTACTTTTTGTGCTTGTTATGGAGGCATTGAGTAAGATGGTGAATGCGACGGTTGACTTAGGCTTTTTGACTGGCTTCTCGGTGGGAAATAGGGTTTTATCGGAGTTGGTGGTCTCTCACTCTTTATTTGCTGATGACACCTTGATTTTTTGTGAAGCTTCGATCGAGCAAATCCGGTATGTGCGGCTCATTCTTTTGTGTTTTGAAGTTGTTTCGGGTTTGAGAGTGAATCTTGGAAAGTCTAAAATTGTGGCTATTGGGGAGGTGGAGAACATTGAGGGTTTAGCCGATATCCTTGGGTGTAGTGTTGCCGATTTGCCTATGAAGTATTTGGGTCGCCCTCTTGGGGCGGCGCATAAGGATACAACTATGTGGAATGATGTGATCGAAAAGATGGAGCGTCAGATGGCAGGTTGGAAGAGAATGTATCTCTCTAAAGGAGGTCGTTTAACCCTCATTAAGAGTACGCTCTCTAATCTACCGACTTACTTTTTGTCTCTGTTTCCGATCCCTATGAGTGTAGCCAAAAGACTTGAGAAAGTTCAAAGAGATTTCTTATGGGGAGGGATGGGAGACGAGCCTAAGATGCATCTTGTCAATTGGAATCAAGTCTGTCGTCCCCTTCGGTACGGCGGGCTTGGCATTCGAAAGTTGCATCAGTTTAATCAAGCTCTCTTAGGAAAATGGCTTTGGAGGTATGCGAATGAGAGTGAGGCTCTATGGTATAAGGTTATCAAATCTAAGTATGGAGATCAGGATGGTGGGTGGTGCACAAAGAAGGTCTCGGGTTCCCATGGTGTGGGCTTATGGAAACACATTCGTCAAGGTTGGGATTTTTTTGCCAAAGGCATCCGTTTTGAGGTGGGGGTGGGTTCGAAAGTTCGTTTTTGGCATGATATTTGGTGTGGGGATTCCGCTTTGAAGCATGCTTTCCCGTCCTTGTTCAACATTGCCAGACATAAAGAAGCTTGGGTGAAGGATAACTTCATGTGGAGGAGTGGGGTGGTCGAGTGGAATGTCATTTTTGTGCGGCCCGTACAGGACTGGGAGATGGATTTGATTTCTGCTTTCTTGGACCGGTTGTACTCTTGCAAGATATCCACAGGTTCTGAGGATCGTATTCGATGGTCATCGTCTAAGAAAGGCAAGTTCGAGGTTAAGTCACTTTTCAAGGCCTTGTCTAATTTAGATCATGAGGTGTTTCCTTGGAAGAGCATTTGGCGTACTAAGGTGCCTATGCGAGTGGCTTTTTTTGGGTGGACCGCGGTCTTAGGCAAGATTTTGACTCACGACACCCTACGGAAGAGAAACTTTGTGATAGTGGAGTGGTGTTGTATGTGCAAGAAGAATTGAGAGTCAGTCGATCATCTTCTTCTCCATTGCGAGACAGCGAGCATTCTTTGGCATACTATTTTTGATCGTTTTGGGTTGCATTGGGTCATGCCTTGCAAGGTGAGGGGCTTGTTCGATTGCTGGTGGTCGGGAGGTCGGTCCCGAAGTGCGGTAGTGTGGAAGATGATCCCTCTGTGTCTTATGTGGTGTATTTAGAATGAAAGGAATGCTAGATGCTTTGAGAACTCCACTAGGACCATAGAAGAATTGACCCATTTCTTCTTCTTTACTTTGTATTCCTGGACAGCCGCTTGGCTTGCTCCTATAGGGATCAATTTCTCTGATTTTCTCTTTCATTTTTCTCCCTCTTAGGCGCTCTCTTTTATACTTCCCGTATATGTGGGTTGTGCCCCTCTGCGCTTTTTATATCATTATTACTTATCAAAAAAAAAATAAGCAAGAGAACTTCATTGACAAGAAGAGAAAAGCTGTACAAAGGAGGGGTAGATATCCTCCCATGGCAAAAGGGAGAGTACAAACAAAGAGAAAGGCAGAGGAAATAATGTGGCACGAAGCTGGGACTGAGTGGGACTGAGTGGGACTGAATTGCTTTTCTTATAGAGATAAAATCTGCTTTTGGGTTAGCTGATCAAAGAACACAAGAACACCAGTCTCATTATTGACAAGGCACATATTGAAATCATTCATTCCGAAAGTTCATCAACACAATAAACTTGGAAAAACCCAATTATCCTATTCATAACATATAGAAACAACATCATTCATTGCATCTGAACCTGCGAATTCAAGAGCAGCCCACCTTTTCATTAACCTCGCAGAACTTCAATCTCTCGGTGAAAATGCAATCCCCATTGCTCACCTTGAACTGGTGTGACCCAATCTACCAAAAAAAAAAAAAAAACAGACATGAAACTCAAAACCACTCAATAAAAAACGACGCAAAAAATGGCGAAAACGAACCTGAACGACAGCAAAAACCGCCTCGTAGGGCTTGAAAACCCGGTCGGAACGCTCGAGCGGGCCCACCACCTTGTACCCAATCGCCGCGGCCTCCGCCTCTCTCTCCTCCGCCGTGTACTCTCTCTTCAAACTCGACGCCGAGGAATTCCCAACGCTCTCTTCGTCGTCACTCTCGCTCATTTCCTCGTCGTCGTCGTCGTCGTCATCCTCATCGTCGTCTTCCGAAACGTCATCGTTTTCCCTGCTGGACGAGAAATGCCGAGGGTGGGACCAGTGGGTGCACAGCATGGTGACACCGTGGCTGAATTGGGATACATTGCGCTTGATCGGTTGGGCGGGAAGCGGAAGTAGGGTTCGGAGGGAAGGGAGAGTGGTGTTCATGGAGAAGCGCGCCCACGAGCGGCGGCTCAGAGCGTGGAGGCACCGCCTGTTCGCCATAGACGCTCGTTCAGCTCAGTTCCAAAATCTAGGGTTTTAGGGAGGGTTTTGTGGTGGCCCAGTTTTCTGTGGGTTTAGACCCAAGATGTCGAGTCTGGTCCGAAAGCCCAAGCCCAAGCCCAAGTTCAAAAGCCGGTTTCCCTTTTTTGTCAAGATATTTTACGTAAACCAAAAGCTAAAAAGGTATTTTCCAGAAATAGCACAAAGTTTCTGACCTTCTTCTTCCTCTTTTCGCTCGACGTTAAACTCTCACGACTCTGCTCTCTCTTCCAGGTACTACCTTCGATCACCTTCAGCTTCTCTGCTTATTCACATATGGTATTGCTTTTTCTTTTTTCTTTTTTCTTTTTCTTTTTTGTGAATTTGAGATCTATAATAAGATTTTGAATCCGATTCCAAATCCACCGACCTATATTAGGCCGTCAAACGGCGGAATCGATTCCAAAACTTTCCGATTCCGAGATTTGGATATCTTCCGTACTGTGTTCTGTGTTTGGCGAGTGAACGAATAATCCAATCGTATTTAGCCTTTTCAGTTGCAGTAATTCTGTAATTCTCAAGGTTTGTTTTTGTAAGATATCGGTGAATTCTATGTTTCCTTGCTTTACCTCTATGGTTTCTTTTGAAATTGTCGTCTGAAATTTGCTGCGAAGGCCTAATGTACTTTTGTGTTCATGAATCGTGATGAACTGAATTAAAATCACTCAAATTGATAGAATTTCATATATTTTAGTTATTTTCTTCTCACCAGATCGGTTGCTGCAATGGGAAAGAAGAAGGCGGAGGAGAGCGGTGCAACCACCAAAACTAAGGGGAGTGGCAAAGACGTTTCGAAAGATGGGAAGAAAGAGAAGATTTCGGTCACGGCGATGCTTGCCAGTATGGACCAGAAACCTGATAAACCTAAAAAGGGTTCTTCCTCTTCCTTGGCTGCTACTTCTAGCAAACCTAAGACCAAAGCCGCCCCAAAATACACCGATGACATTGATCTACCTCCCTCTGATGAGGAGGATGAAGACTCTGGAGAAGAACTGAAGCAATCCAATCGGAGGAGTGACCCAAAGGCACTTGAAATATTGATGAGTGAAAAAGAGTTGAAAAAAAGAGAAAAGAAGGATGTGCTTGCCGCCTATGCAGCAGTGCAGGCAAAACAGGAGGCTCTTAAGGATGACCGAGATGCTTTTACTGTTGTTATTGGTAGTCGGAGCTCAGTTCTTGATGGAGGTGATGAAGCTGATGCCAATGTCAAAGATATAACCATAGATAATTTCTCTGTGGCAGCTCGGGGTAAAGAACTTTTGAAGAATACATCAGTAAAGATATCTCATGGGAAAAGGTACGGTTTGGTTGGACCCAATGGAATGGGCAAGTCTACATTATTAAAGCTCCTTGCTTGGAGGAGGATTCCAGTACCTAAGAATATTGATGTTCTTTTGGTTGAACAAGAGGTGGTTGGTGATGATAGAACTGCTCTTGAAGCAGTTGTTTCCGCTAATGAAGAGCTTGTCAAGCTCCGAAATGAGGTTGCAGCTTTGCAGAATTTGTCTTCTGCTGCTGAGGGTGAGAATGAAGTTGAAGATAGCAATGGGGATGATGCAGGAGAGAGGCTTGCTGAATTGTATGAGCAGTTGCAGATATTGGGGTCGGATGCGGCTGAGGCTCAGGCATCAAAGATTCTTGCTGGATTGGGGTTCACCAAAGGAATGCAAGGTCGTCCAACCCGGTCATTTAGTGGTGGCTGGAGAATGAGAATATCATTGGCTAGGGCACTTTTTGTGCAACCAACGCTATTGTTATTAGATGAACCCACAAACCATCTTGACCTTAGGGCCGTTCTCTGGTTAGAGGAGTACTTGTGTCGGTGGAAGAAAACTCTTGTTGTTGTCTCACATGACCGGGATTTCCTTAACTCTGTCTGCAATGAGATCATTCATCTCCATGATTTGAAGCTTCAATTATATCGTGGAAACTTTGATGAGTTTGAAAGTGGGTACGATCAGCGTCGCAAAGAGATGAACAAGAAGTTTGAAACTTATGAGAAGCAAATTAAAGCAGCCAAGAGGTCAGGGAATCGTGCTCAGCAGGAGAAGGTTAAAGACCGGGCTAAGTTTAATGCTGCAAAAGAAGCATCCAAGAGCAAGGCAAAGGGAAAGGTTGATGAGGATGAGCCTCTGCCAGAGGCCCCAAAGAAATGGAGAGATTACAGTGTGGAGTTCCACTTCCCTGAACCTACTGAGCTCACACCACCACTCTTGCAGCTAATTGAAGTCAGTTTCAGTTACCCAAACCGAGAGGATTTCAGGCTCGCAGATGTTGATGTAGGTATTGATATGGGAACACGTGTTGCTATTATTGGGCCAAATGGAGCGGGAAAATCTACTCTACTGAATCTTCTTGCAGGTGATTTGGTTCCGACTGAGGGTGAAGTACGGAGGAGTCAGAAGCTGAGGATTGGGAGGTATTCACAGCACTTTGTGGACCTACTAACAATGGAGGAAACACCAGTGCAGTATCTTCTTCGTCTTCATCCAGATCAAGAGGGACTTAGCAAGCAGGAGGCTGTTCGTGCAAAGCTTGGAAAATTTGGACTCCCCAGCCATAATCACCTCACCCCAATTGCAAAATTATCTGGAGGGCAAAAGTCACGGGTTGTCTTCACTTCAATTTCCATGTCGAAGCCACACATATTGCTATTGGATGAGCCTACAAATCATTTGGACATGCAGAGCATTGACGCACTGGCTGATGCACTGGATGAGTTTACTGGTGGAGTTGTCCTGGTCAGTCATGACTCTAGGCTCATATCACGTGTTTGTGATGATGAAGAGAGGAGTGAAATTTGGGTTGTAGAAAATGGAACTGTGAGTACTTTCCCTGGAACATTTGAGGAGTACAAGGAGGAGTTACAAAGAGAGATCAGAGCAGAGGTTGACGATTGATTTGGCAACTCTGGCATAAGTATAGATGTTGCACATCATACATTGCTCTTGTTGTGTTTATATTGAATTTTGTAACTCAATGAGTGTAATCCCTGTCTTGCGGATGTGTAGAAATTACAAACCTTATATTTAGTCAGATGTTCACTTCTTATATGTGCACTTTTGATCTCATGCATGATGCATGCTAGTCAACTTTTATTGTGAAAAATATTGCTATGATTTTCTTGGTTATAATACTATTTTTGCCCCTTTTCATTGTTCTGTTATCGCCTACTTGTAGCAATTTCTGCATTGAATTCCATGTGACAGGTTTGTAGTACTATGATAAAGCTCTGAACTCCTTAGTTCTTTTGTCTTTGTTTTGGTTGCCAATACTCAGCTGCAGGTAAAGATGATTTGCAGCTCTTAGAAACAATTGAGCTTGCTTCTTTTGGTCTGTGGAGACTTAATCTCGCATAGGGAACAAGAAAATCCTACAAGGCAATTGTAATTCATTTGATAATATATGCAACTTAGACTTGATATATTTTCTCTAGATTAGTTGACATTGCATATGGTAAATAGTCTTATAATGTATGCGGCTTATAAATTAATTTTTTGTTTTGCTCTTGTTCAAATTGCCTATTACATTGAAAAAACATTATGCCCTGGTCTTGTACTAATTGCATAAAATGGAGTGAACAGTGAATGTTGAACATGTAAACTATGCAGCACTTCTTTTACGACATGCTCTTTTGAAATTATTTTTTTCTGCAGAATCTTTAATTATTAATCAACTTTGTGTTCATAAGCATGTATGATCCTTCCAATGTTCTATTTTTAGTCATTTGTGCTGGGATGGAATTTTAATTTCTTGGTCTATATAGAATAAATCTAACAGAAAACAAAAGAATTCTTTGATGAGCCAATTTTCTACTCAATTGAAAAGGATGATTTGTTTCTTAACGTATTTTTGGGGCTATAAAACAAAGTCGTTAACGAACATGGCGGATATTTCTGATGCCACTTAATTATAAAAAGCTCTTTTTGGCTTTAAAACTTTATTTTTTAACAC
Organism: Corylus avellana; assembly: GCF_901000735.1. Lineage (NCBI taxonomy): Eukaryota > Viridiplantae > Streptophyta > Magnoliopsida > Fagales > Betulaceae > Corylus > Corylus avellana. Next base: position 42,814,480 of record NC_081542.1, on the reverse strand, counting down.
AATCCCAAATAGGCTTGAATCTTTTACCCAGCTTTTAGTCTCCCTACAAGTAGTTGTTCTTCCACCCCTTTTATCATTGCTCCTCCTTTTACCACTTCTTGCCATCGTGCTCCTTGTTGTACCCATAACGATAACACAATGTCTCTCTCACGCTCTCAATCACAATCTTAAACTCTCTTTGCAGTGCTATCTCCACCGATCTTCATGAGTAATCATTTTTTTTTTTTTTTTTCATTTTTGGTAGAATATTGATTAAATTATTAAATTTACTTCCTCATAATATTTTAAGTTTTTAAGATATACAGTAATTTAAAAAGCTATTAGAACAAAGATCTTGAGTTTAAACCCTGATTTTATCATTTATTTATCGTTTCAGTTAAATATTTCACATGTTAGACATCATTTATCAGTTCACATGTTGGACATCACTTATAAAAGAAGTACTTTTTGAGTTTTTAGGGCCCGTTTGAGTGCAATTTCAATAAGTGCGATTTTAAAAATTGCATTTTTGAAATTGCTTCTTTTTAAAATCGCACATGCATTTAGTAAAACATGTTAAGAAGTACTTTTTATCGATGGAATGTTTGGATAACATTAGCATATAATTGCGGTTTCATGGTCAAATATGTAAATATTGCCCCAAATATTTTTTTAAGGAAAATCGTGATTTTAGTTTAAAGTCGCACTTTTTCAAATAAACACCCTCTAGTCAGCTTATAGAAATCGATGTTTTTTTCATAATCACGATCCCAAACACTTAAAAATTGCGATTTGGTTTAAAAACGCAAATTATTTTTAAAAAAACGTACTCCCAAACGGACCCTTAATCAAATAAACCTATTTCTACTTTGCACAAGTTTTTATCTATTAAAAGTACTTTTTAAGCTCTTGCAATCTCAAACATGCTCAAAATTTATTTTTTTCTTATTATATTAAGCTTTTGAAATAAATAGTGATTTAACATGATTTATCTATATGGATGCAATTCATTTTTCTCCCTTAATATATCTTTTCTTTTCTTTTTTTCAAAACATCCATATAGCAGCTGGGTTTTTGAAATCAATTTTTTTTTTTTTAAATGGTCGATCTTTCATAAAAAACCAGTCTGTAGACTTTTGCTTAGCAATTACAATGTCTTGAATACATAGGATTTTCTCTATCCATACTTGTTCTTCATCATGGCCAAGAGCCAACTTCGCAAGATGATAAGCGGCTTCATTTGCCTCCCGCCCAACATGCCCTACAACCTAAGATTAGATACTATTAAGAATTACCCGAGTGTCTTCAATCAATTGCCCATATCGACTCCAGTTGGGCCCTTCTTAATGTAAGGAGTTAACAATTTTAAGCGCATCTCCCTTCAAATAAATCCGTTAAAATCCTAAATCTTTGCAAAAAAAAAGCACAGCCTTCCAAGCAGCCACAGCTTCAGCAACAGTGGGATGGACAATAAAAGGAACCATAGTACATAGGGTGAAATAAATAGAACGCGCGGCAAATTTTTTTTTTTTTATTAAAATATTAAAAAAAAAATTTGCTGCCTTGGCGTTCTTAGCACGCACGTGCTCTGAATCACGGCTCTAGTACATATAAATAAAATTCAGGTAGCCCAATTGGGTTGGGTTGAAAAACCTTCATCGACCCTAAGATAAGTCGTGAAATAAAAATTTGAATGAGTAATGACGAAAATACTATTAAAAAAATAAAAAATATTATTTAAAAAAAAAAAAAACCAGGGTATAGAAATTTAAAAATCTAATTTTTAAATTAAATTTGATTTTTGCTTAATTGCACTTTGAACAAAACATTTCGGAAATATTATACTTTACCTCCCAAAGTTGGCAGCGTTTTTCAATTCGATCCTTAAAGTTTTAATTTTTTACAATTCAGCCATTCTGTCAGTCAAAGCCAACTAATGAAACAGTGATCACATGCGAAAATTATACTTTACCCCCTAAAGTTAGTAGCGTTTTTCAATTCGATTCTCAAAGTTTCAATTTTTGCAATTTACCTCCTAAAATTTCAATTTTTTGCAATTCGACCATTCCGTTGGTCAAAGCGGAGGTTGGACTTTTTTTCTCCCAAAATGCCTCCATCCCTGTTCTCTCTCTTTTCGTTCGATCCATCCTTGTTCTCTCTCTGTTTGATCATTTCGATCATTTCGGGGTTTTCATTACTAGGTCCAGAGATTTGTGCAGATTTGATCCCAAAGATTTATGATTTCTTTGCCGCAGAGATACTAGACCCTCCTTCAATTTCATTTATACGGAGTAGATGACCAAACCCATTGCAGTGAATCAACCCATGCAATAGATGAGTTTGAAGATAAAAAAACACCCTGTTGCTGGAGCCTCTGAATTGAGCCACAAATCACCTTGCCGAAAACGTGAAAATCACTCTCAATGAGTTCACTATATCACTCTCAATGATATAGTGGTTCCTTCTTTTGTTCATTGTCTTGAGATTCTAGAAGGATCTGATGGAGACAAAATGCCAGGTAACCATTTGTGAAGGATCTCGGTGAAAATGGAAGGCAAAGGGAGAAGCAACAGGAATGAGGGCATTTTGGAAAAAAAAAAAAGGTTTAATAGTGATCGGCCAGTCAAAACGCTTTGATCGATGGAATAACCGAATTTAAAAAAAAAGATTAAATACCTAATTCTCCATGAGGTTTGACAACTTTATTTTTATACTCTGGGTTTTAGTTTTATTACAGGAGGTCTATGTAGTTTTGATAAATGACCAAGTTAGTCCATCTGATAGTTGACCTAAAGGAATTCCACCTGGACCAATCAGATGTTGATACGTGACACATACTTAATTTTTTTTTTTTAAATTGAAAAAAAAAAAAAAAAAAAAAAGTGAGGTGTGAAAGCCTTTGACCTACATTGAAGGTGGTTTGACCTGCTCAGGGTGGCTGCGACCACCGGATTGAATTATGAAATTGGTTGAAACTACACCCGGTCACCGAACTACCGGATTGAACAGGGGTGGGCCCGTACTCTGGTGATGCCGGGGTGTGCTCCATTCCATGGAGCCTAGGGGGTGGTTTCGGCCACCCCTTGGGCACTCAGCCATTCTCAAATTTTTTTTTCCATTTTTTTTTAAATACATTTTTTTTAATTAAAAAAAATTAAGTATGTGCCACGTGTTAACATCTAATTGGTTCACGTAAAATTCTGTTAGGTCAATTAACGGATGGATTAACTTGATCATTTATCAAAACCACAGGGACCTCTTGTGATAAAAAAGAAACTTCAAAAGATAAAAATAAAGTTGTCAAACTCCAAGAGTATTCCCTTTAAAAAATTGAAACTTTAGGTCGAATTGAAAAATGCTATCAACTGAACTAAAGGTAAAATGTAATTTTTTCAAAGTTCTTGCACAGAGAACACAGAGAGATATTCAAAGTCCTCGCACTGATTCATTCCTTAGCCTTCATTTTTTACTTCGTACCAAAGCAACCCCGAGCTGATCTCGGACCCGATCCGACCCGATCGAAAAATGCGGTTTTCGTCCCCGGCTTCGGCGAACATGATCGTGACGAACACGCCGGCGCCGGACCTAGCGCTCACCAATCTCGCGTACTGCTCGCACGCCGATCTCCACGGCTTCGCCGTCCCCGGCACCAAGCTCTTCCTCGCTTCCATCGGAGATTCCTTCGTTCTCTCTGTTTCATATCCTTTTAGAAATTCTGGTCTATTTTCTCATTTCGTACGCGTAATTGAAAATTGCTTTATTAGTTTAAGAAATCATGAATTGACTCATAAATTTGTTAGTTATGTATTGATATAGTGCTTCGACATTGATCAAGTTTTTGCATATGCTATTTGCTCATTTAATTATAAATGCCATTTAATTCAGAAATTAATTCGATAAAAGTGTAGGGATTAGCTAAAGATATGGTCCTATGTATCAAAAAAAGAAGCTATAGATACGTTGCTATTTATCAAAAAAAAGCTATAGATACGGTGCTTAGCGCGATTTGTAGTGTCGATTGAGGATGCGAATGCGTTCGTTCATTTTTTTATTCGTTTGAGATTTGATTTGTTGAAATTTAAAGCGACTGTCGATTGGATTCGTGTAGAGTTCTTATTTTTTTGATGGCCTTGACTGAGATATACTGCTCACGAAAGCATACGCAGTGGCCAGATTGCCCTAAATGCGATTCAGCGTCGGCATGCTAGAGTTTCCTCCGGCGATTCGATACCCGTTAGCAGGTTATTCAATACCAATTTGTGTTTGTCTTTCAATGCACATTTTCACGTTTCTAATTATATCGTGGTTATTGTTTTAGATTTATTCCGCCTGATAGTTTCGACCTGGCATTGCTTACACTTGAGTTGGAGTTTGTGAAAAAGGGGAATAAAAATGAACAGGTATATGGAGTGACAATCGTTGTTTACCTTGGAAGGTTTTATGTTCAAAAAGTTTATTCTACTTTTTTGTTCCTTTTTTTTTTGTAGGTTGATGCTGTTCTTCTGGCCAACCAACTTCGAAAGAGATTTATCAACCAGGTAGAGTTGTATGTTTTTGGCATATTCCATGTGTTTGTGATGTTACTTCGTTGCATCTCAGCTGTAATTGATTGAGAATTTGTTGTAAATAGAACTTTTAGGAACCTGGGTTTTGCTTCTACTATCAGAATTTGCTCTGTAACATTGTTGTGTGATTATCAAATGCTAAAAATTTTAGTATTAACTTGATACAAAAATAGGTAGTCAAGAAACAACATGCCTTATGTAACTAGCTGAAAAGAGGATATTGTGATGGGCAGAAATTGGAAAGCAATTTTGAGACAGATAGAATAAGATGGTATTAACAGGTGAGAAGTTGAGGATTGCATTCTTTGTGCAAGAATGAGAGTTCTTAAGGATGGTTTGATCATGTACTAGAATGACCTTCAACTTTGTTAGTACAAGGGAATGTTTAGTTCAAGTTGAAGAAGCTACAAGTACAATTGGAATTCTGAAAAGGAAATGGATACATGTGGTTGGAGTTAAAATAGTTGCATTAGAAAATTGAAGCTGTGGCACTTGATAAAGCTGAACAGTAGAGAAAGATTTACTCAGGTTAGCAGCCTTGTTGGATTATTTCTCCTGCTGACTACTTGCTAGCCTTGTGACAAAAAAACTGTGCTATCCTTGTGCCAAAAAATATGTAGTACTATATAAATTCCAACAGCTATACAATCCAAATCCGCTACTGTACCTTGAAAATATTACCATGAACCAATGTTCTTTTTTTATTTTATTTTATTTTATTTTATATATATATATATATAAAAGAATGAAAATTAGTTGGAGATTTGGTTTTGTGGGTATACGTGACAATAAAGATGGAAAAGAGTGAAACATTTTTCAGCGATAGAGGTTTTTATCTGCAGATGTATCATAATGATTATTCTGCCAATAGAGTTAGGATACATGGGTTGGATTACAGAATGGTTCTGCTTACTTTTGATCGCATGTAGAATGGTATGCTTGAAGCCAAAAAAAGAGTGGAAAAAAGAATAAAAGATAGAAAAAAAACAACAATTATTCTGTCATCCCCCATTTTTTTCCTAATAGGACACACGTGAGACTTATACTAATGTTCTGGGTGCTTTTGTGGGGTCTGCTTGTTCTTTGTTGCCTAAATCTTTTTGGGTGATATCAGTTAAGGCTATGGATTATTGGTCTTGTTGTATGCAGGTCATGACAACAGGGCAAAAAGTATCGTTTGAGTATCATGGAAATAACTATATTTTCACTGTCAATCAAGCTGCTGTTGAGGGGCAACAAAGCTCTAATGCTCCTGAAAGAGGGATAATTTCAAGTGATACATACTTTGTCTTTGAAACATCAAATGGGAGTGGAATAAAGGTTGTATTTTTGTCTTTTATTTCTCTTATCTGTCTTATCCTGGCTATGTTTAATAATTGAACTGCTGATAAGTTTGCTATATGAAAATTAAAGATAGCAACGTGAAGACTTGGCTACATGTATAATGCCACTGATTGAACTAACTTCTCAGTATTTTATATGATTGCTATGGAAAATTCTACTATGATTTATGCGTTCATATAAAGCAGAAGTCATGTTATCCTAGATAGGTGGATTGTGCATCAATATCTTTTTTACTTCCAATGCATGCTGAAGGAGGCGCTGCAGTGAAAAATGAGTCAAAACATCTCTTGCACTTGCATCTTCCCTTAATTATTTTTGCTCCTTGCTACTCTGTTGAACATGAACTGATCAATTTAACATGATAATCATTTATAGAGAACACTTCAATGACACTTGTCTCATATTTATAGTTTGATCAATTTAATGTCAATATTAAATTCATTAACTGATATTTCGATGCAGGTTGTCAATCAGCGTGAAGCAGCAAGCAGCAACATCTTCAGGCAAAAGGAGTTCAATCTTCAAGAACTTGGTATAGGTGGCCTAAGTGCGGAGTTTGCAGATATATTTCGAAGAGCCTTTGCTTCTCGTGTTTTCCCTCCCCATGTGACAAATAAGTAATATTATCAAAATTTCATTTTGTTTTTATTCAAGTCAGTTTTATCTAAATGCATGCTCTTATATGGAAATCTTGGTCTTCCAGATTGGGGATTAAGCATGTGAAGGGAATGCTGCTTTTTGGGCCTCCTGGTACTGGCAAAACACTTATGGCTCGTCAAATTGGAAAAATGCTGAATGGGAGGGAACCAAAGGTTAGGAGATGGGTTTATTTTATTTAGAAATAAGGGTTTTTTTTTTTGTTATCTTTTCTTAAATGATTGGGAGATTTAAAGTCAAAGAATGTTCTATATATGCTTTTTATTGGTAAAAAAATTTGTAACTCTAAAGATAATTGATTGATAAGCTTTGGGGACCCCAGTGAAACTGAAACTTCTTTCTTATTGTCAGAAGTTTGTATTCTTGTTTACATAATTACATGACCTCCTAAACTATTGAAGTGATTGAGCTTTGCCATTTTTGCTTTGCAGTGAGCAACAAAATAGGGTTGTTTATGCACATCCACCATTTATCATTGGCAGCAATTTACTTCTTCTACAATTACATTGTAATTATTTTTGTCAGATTGTAGCATGAAGGGTCCGCTATTGAATATGTTATTGACCTGTGCAATAAGACGCTTATTTAAGACTTCGAATAATCTTTTCTAATTATATTCTGTTTTGCAACTGGTGTTTGAAATTCCAAAACATGCATCTAATGGATCATACTGTGTTTAGAATGAAGTTAGAATTTTAGCTATCTCTAAGTTAGGTGGTAGCACAGTTGAATTGGAATTCAATAATTCTAGAAACAAATATCAATTGCAGTATTCCGAAATATGGTTTGACTTACAAATAGATCCACTTCTAATTGACTGAAATTGGACAATGTCCCCATAGACTCATACAAATTAATCTCAGAAGTGATTAGACTATGATGAAACACACCCTTTCTGAAGTTTCTTGTGATCTGGTGAGTAGAAAATGCTTATCAAGCGCATGATTGACTCACAAAATCTAATCAATACATGTTCTATATGAGAAGACAGGCAGTTTGTCTCTGTTTTATTTCGTTTCAATGTTCAACCTAGTGCATACTCTCCTTGTGCACTTCTGGTTTTGTCATGGATTAAATGTATCCATTTTTATCCTCAATTTGCTTCTGATCATATGCTAACATTCTATAATTGTCGGAACCTTGCTAGTGCATACCTTGTTTCTTTATTTTGATGCTAGAACAGTCTTTGGGTTCCAAAGCTGATAAAACATGCCTGAATAATGTCTATAATAGAAATGAGGTATGAGTGTTTTGCTTCACATTAGATAAGATGGTGAAAATCTATGCTTGCAGTTGATGGAGCATGTTTTTAATTTTCCCTTCTTTTTGGTGAATTGTGATAGATTGTTAATGGACCTGAAGTTTTGAGCAAATTCGTTGGTGAAACTGAAAAGAATGTTCGGGATCTTTTTGCCGATGCTGAGAATGATCAAAGAACTCGGGGTAAGGGAGATATACCAACTAGGTGTATTTCTGTGTCAATCTTTTGATGATCACTAATATATCATGTTCTTTTTCTTTTCAGGGGACGAAAGTGATTTGCATGTAATCATTTTTGACGAAATTGATGCTATTTGTAAGGTATGTAAATCTTCAACTCTATGTTAACGCTCCCTGTTTGTTGCAGTAGATTGATAGTGGCACCAATTTGTTGCTTTTGATGACTAGCGTAATTTATCATTACTTTCACATTGTTTGTCCTCCTATATGATATACACATATATGGCATTTCGTTTTAGTCTGGTATTTCCTTTTGACTAAATATATTATTCTCTAATGTCCTGGACTATTAGGGCTGTTATATATAATTACATTTATTTGTGTTGTCTTAATGAACAATAATGGCCATTTCAAGAATTGGGACCCCTAGTCAAAGAATCCTC
>NC_081542.1:42756957-42805952 GCF_901000735.1 Corylus avellana | reverse complement strand
ATGGAGCCTAGGGGGTGGTTTCGGCCACCCCTTGGGCACTCAGCCATTCTCAAATTTTTTTTTCCATTTTTTTTTAAATACATTTTTTTTAATTAAAAAAAATTAAGTATGTGCCACGTGTTAACATCTAATTGGTTCACGTAAAATTCTGTTAGGTCAATTAACGGATGGATTAACTTGATCATTTATCAAAACCACAGGGACCTCTTGTGATAAAAAAGAAACTTCAAAAGATAAAAATAAAGTTGTCAAACTCCAAGAGTATTCCCTTTAAAAAATTGAAACTTTAGGTCGAATTGAAAAATGCTATCAACTGAACTGAAGGTAAAATGTAATTTTTTCAAAGTTCTTGCACAGAGAACACAGAGAGATATTCAAAGTCCTCGCACTGATTCATTCCTTAGCCTTCATTTTTTACTTCGTACCAAAGCAACCCCGAGCTGATCTCGGACCCGATCCGACCCGATCGAAAAATGCGGTTTTCGTCCCCGGCTTCGGCGAACATGATCGTGACGAACACGCCGGCGCCGGACCTAGCGCTCACCAATCTCGCGTACTGCTCGCACGCCGATCTCCACGGCTTCGCCGTCCCCGGCACCAAGCTCTTCCTCGCTTCCATCGGAGATTCCTTCGTTCTCTCTGTTTCATATCCTTTTAGAAATTCTGGTCTATTTTCTCATTTCGTACGCGTAATTGAAAATTGCTTTATTAGTTTAAGAAATCATGAATTGACTCATAAATTTGTTAGTTATGTATTGATATAGTGCTTCGACATTGATCAAGTTTTTGCATATGCTATTTGCTCATTTAATTATAAATGCCATTTAATTCAGAAATTAATTCGATAAAAGTGTAGGGATTAGCTAAAGATATGGTCCTATGTATCAAAAAAAGAAGCTATAGATACGTTGCTATTTATCAAAAAAAAGCTATAGATACGGTGCTTAGCGCGATTTGTAGTGTCGATTGAGGATGCGAATGCGTTCGTTCATTTTTTTATTCGTTTGAGATTTGATTTGTTGAAATTTAAAGCGACTGTCGATTGGATTCGTGTAGAGTTCTTATTTTTTTGATGGCCTTGACTGAGATATACTGCTCACGAAAGCATACGCAGTGGCCAGATTGCCCTAAATGCGATTCAGCGTCGGCATGCTAGAGTTTCCTCCGGCGATTCGATACCCGTTAGCAGGTTATTCAATACCAATTTGTGTTTGTCTTTCAATGCACATTTTCACGTTTCTAATTATATCGTGGTTATTGTTTTAGATTTATTCCGCCTGATAGTTTCGACCTGGCATTGCTTACACTTGAGTTGGAGTTTGTGAAAAAGGGGAATAAAAATGAACAGGTATATGGAGTGACAATCGTTGTTTACCTTGGAAGGTTTTATGTTCAAAAAGTTTATTCTACTTTTTTGTTCCTTTTTTTTTTGTAGGTTGATGCTGTTCTTCTGGCCAACCAACTTCGAAAGAGATTTATCAACCAGGTAGAGTTGTATGTTTTTGGCATATTCCATGTGTTTGTGATGTTACTTCGTTGCATCTCAGCTGTAATTGATTGAGAATTTGTTGTAAATAGAACTTTTAGGAACCTGGGTTTTGCTTCTACTATCAGAATTTGCTCTGTAACATTGTTGTGTGATTATCAAATGCTAAAAATTTTAGTATTAACTTGATACAAAAATAGGTAGTCAAGAAACAACATGCCTTATGTAACTAGCTGAAAAGAGGATATTGTGATGGGCAGAAATTGGAAAGCAATTTTGAGACAGATAGAATAAGATGGTATTAACAGGTGAGAAGTTGAGGATTGCATTCTTTGTGCAAGAATGAGAGTTCTTAAGGATGGTTTGATCATGTACTAGAATGACCTTCAACTTTGTTAGTACAAGGGAATGTTTAGTTCAAGTTGAAGAAGCTACAAGTACAATTGGAATTCTGAAAAGGAAATGGATACATGTGGTTGGAGTTAAAATAGTTGCATTAGAAAATTGAAGCTGTGGCACTTGATAAAGCTGAACAGTAGAGAAAGATTTACTCAGGTTAGCAGCCTTGTTGGATTATTTCTCCTGCTGACTACTTGCTAGCCTTGTGACAAAAAAACTGTGCTATCCTTGTGCCAAAAAATATGTAGTACTATATAAATTCCAACAGCTATACAATCCAAATCCGCTACTGTACCTTGAAAATATTACCATGAACCAATGTTCTTTTTTTATTTTATTTTATTTTATTTTATATATATATATATATAAAAGAATGAAAATTAGTTGGAGATTTGGTTTTGTGGGTATACGTGACAATAAAGATGGAAAAGAGTGAAACATTTTTCAGCGATAGAGGTTTTTATCTGCAGATGTATCATAATGATTATTCTGCCAATAGAGTTAGGATACATGGGTTGGATTACAGAATGGTTCTGCTTACTTTTGATCGCATGTAGAATGGTATGCTTGAAGCCAAAAAAAGAGTGGAAAAAAGAATAAAAGATAGAAAAAAAACAACAATTATTCTGTCATCCCCCATTTTTTTCCTAATAGGACACACGTGAGACTTATACTAATGTTCTGGGTGCTTTTGTGGGGTCTGCTTGTTCTTTGTTGCCTAAATCTTTTTGGGTGATATCAGTTAAGGCTATGGATTATTGGTCTTGTTGTATGCAGGTCATGACAACAGGGCAAAAAGTATCGTTTGAGTATCATGGAAATAACTATATTTTCACTGTCAATCAAGCTGCTGTTGAGGGGCAACAAAGCTCTAATGCTCCTGAAAGAGGGATAATTTCAAGTGATACATACTTTGTCTTTGAAACATCAAATGGGAGTGGAATAAAGGTTGTATTTTTGTCTTTTATTTCTCTTATCTGTCTTATCCTGGCTATGTTTAATAATTGAACTGCTGATAAGTTTGCTATATGAAAATTAAAGATAGCAACGTGAAGACTTGGCTACATGTATAATGCCACTGATTGAACTAACTTCTCAGTATTTTATATGATTGCTATGGAAAATTCTACTATGATTTATGCGTTCATATAAAGCAGAAGTCATGTTATCCTAGATAGGTGGATTGTGCATCAATATCTTTTTTACTTCCAATGCATGCTGAAGGAGGCGCTGCAGTGAAAAATGAGTCAAAACATCTCTTGCACTTGCATCTTCCCTTAATTATTTTTGCTCCTTGCTACTCTGTTGAACATGAACTGATCAATTTAACATGATAATCATTTATAGAGAACACTTCAATGACACTTGTCTCATATTTATAGTTTGATCAATTTAATGTCAATATTAAATTCATTAACTGATATTTCGATGCAGGTTGTCAATCAGCGTGAAGCAGCAAGCAGCAACATCTTCAGGCAAAAGGAGTTCAATCTTCAAGAACTTGGTATAGGTGGCCTAAGTGCGGAGTTTGCAGATATATTTCGAAGAGCCTTTGCTTCTCGTGTTTTCCCTCCCCATGTGACAAATAAGTAATATTATCAAAATTTCATTTTGTTTTTATTCAAGTCAGTTTTATCTAAATGCATGCTCTTATATGGAAATCTTGGTCTTCCAGATTGGGGATTAAGCATGTGAAGGGAATGCTGCTTTTTGGGCCTCCTGGTACTGGCAAAACACTTATGGCTCGTCAAATTGGAAAAATGCTGAATGGGAGGGAACCAAAGGTTAGGAGATGGGTTTATTTTATTTAGAAATAAGGGTTTTTTTTTTTGTTATCTTTTCTTAAATGATTGGGAGATTTAAAGTCAAAGAATGTTCTATATATGCTTTTTATTGGTAAAAAAATTTGTAACTCTAAAGATAATTGATTGATAAGCTTTGGGGACCCCAGTGAAACTGAAACTTCTTTCTTATTGTCAGAAGTTTGTATTCTTGTTTACATAATTACATGACCTCCTAAACTATTGAAGTGATTGAGCTTTGCCATTTTTGCTTTGCAGTGAGCAACAAAATAGGGTTGTTTATGCACATCCACCATTTATCATTGGCAGCAATTTACTTCTTCTACAATTACATTGTAATTATTTTTGTCAGATTGTAGCATGAAGGGTCCGCTATTGAATATGTTATTGACCTGTGCAATAAGACGCTTATTTAAGACTTCGAATAATCTTTTCTAATTATATTCTGTTTTGCAACTGGTGTTTGAAATTCCAAAACATGCATCTAATGGATCATACTGTGTTTAGAATGAAGTTAGAATTTTAGCTATCTCTAAGTTAGGTGGTAGCACAGTTGAATTGGAATTCAATAATTCTAGAAACAAATATCAATTGCAGTATTCCGAAATATGGTTTGACTTACAAATAGATCCACTTCTAATTGACTGAAATTGGACAATGTCCCCATAGACTCATACAAATTAATCTCAGAAGTGATTAGACTATGATGAAACACACCCTTTCTGAAGTTTCTTGTGATCTGGTGAGTAGAAAATGCTTATCAAGCGCATGATTGACTCACAAAATCTAATCAATACATGTTCTATATGAGAAGACAGGCAGTTTGTCTCTGTTTTATTTCGTTTCAATGTTCAACCTAGTGCATACTCTCCTTGTGCACTTCTGGTTTTGTCATGGATTAAATGTATCCATTTTTATCCTCAATTTGCTTCTGATCATATGCTAACATTCTATAATTGTCGGAACCTTGCTAGTGCATACCTTGTTTCTTTATTTTGATGCTAGAACAGTCTTTGGGTTCCAAAGCTGATAAAACATGCCTGAATAATGTCTATAATAGAAATGAGGTATGAGTGTTTTGCTTCACATTAGATAAGATGGTGAAAATCTATGCTTGCAGTTGATGGAGCATGTTTTTAATTTTCCCTTCTTTTTGGTGAATTGTGATAGATTGTTAATGGACCTGAAGTTTTGAGCAAATTCGTTGGTGAAACTGAAAAGAATGTTCGGGATCTTTTTGCCGATGCTGAGAATGATCAAAGAACTCGGGGTAAGGGAGATATACCAACTAGGTGTATTTCTGTGTCAATCTTTTGATGATCACTAATATATCATGTTCTTTTTCTTTTCAGGGGACGAAAGTGATTTGCATGTAATCATTTTTGACGAAATTGATGCTATTTGTAAGGTATGTAAATCTTCAACTCTATGTTAACGCTCCCTGTTTGTTGCAGTAGATTGATAGTGGCACCAATTTGTTGCTTTTGATGACTAGCGTAATTTATCATTACTTTCACATTGTTTGTCCTCCTATATGATATACACATATATGGCATTTCGTTTTAGTCTGGTATTTCCTTTTGACTAAATATATTATTCTCTAATGTCCTGGACTATTAGGGCTGTTATATATAATTACATTTATTTGTGTTGTCTTAATGAACAATAATGGCCATTTCAAGAATTGGGACCCCTAGTCAAAGAATCCTCTTCAGAGACTTGTATTGAGAGTTTTAGACGTGTAGGGAAATTGGACATAATCTGGTATGGTGGCTCGAATATATTTGTGAGTGTGTATCATGCTTATATCAAGTTGGATCCTAGTTTACTTCTTCACATCTAAAGGGACATGCTATTTTGAGTTTTATTTAAAGCTCAATACAAGCACCCACTGGCAACGCCAACATAGATTTCCGCCTGAGATCTGCATAGTTTAATTTGTCAGAGAAAAAATTCTCACATATGGGATTTATGGTTCTCTGATTATGTAATCCAAGTTTTATAACTAGTGGAATGAGCATAATGCATGTTCTCCATGTGCAGTCAAGAGGATCGACTAGAGATGGTACAGGAGTTCACGATAGTATTGTGAACCAGCTTCTTACCAAGGTTAGTTAAGAGGTTTCATTGCTTTTTGAATATTGCAAAATCAATACAAGTTTTTCTCTGTCGATATCTATGCTAAGAGACGACATACTTTACAGATAGATGGTGTGGAGTCTCTGAATAATGTTTTGCTTATTGGAATGACCAATAGAAAGGATTTGCTTGATGAAGCCCTTTTGAGGTCTCTCTCTCTTCTTGCCAACTTGGATTTTATGTCATGAAAAAGCATGAATAACAACTGTTAGTCAACGTTGATGTATTGTAGGTCATAGTGGCCAAGATTGCCAAAGTAACTTTTATTTTATAACAAACTCATTAAATATCTTCTATTTATTTATTCTTTGTGTATAGACCAGGACGCTTGGAGGTTCAAATTGAGATAAGCCTTCCTGATGAAAATGGTCGCTTACAAATTCTTCAAATTCACACAAACAAGATGAAAGAGAATTCTTTTCTTGCTCCTGATGTGAACCTTCAAGAGCTTGGTATGTGCATTGGTGACATATGCTTCTGAGATGTACTTATTCATCTATTGCTTGGCTGAAGTGACTGTTAAATGGAGACTTATTTCTAAATTACATATTTTGTTAGTTTGTGGACGTAATTGTTTTTAGAAAGTCTTTTGGCTGGTTTGGATATTCACACTCATAAAAAATTCTAGACATCAATGTGGTAAAATGGATGTTAGAATAGTTAAAAGCACCAAGTGATTTCTAATTGTATTATTTAATCCATCCTGTATGCCTCAACCCAAAAAGCCACACCCTTCATAATTTTCTTTGTTACAACCAATGGTTATAAATTGAGGATGTTGTATTTGTCTTTTTGTTTTTGGGGGTGCGGGAGGTTTCAATTAGTTGTTCTCAATTGATCACCTTGATAAATTTACATCGAGTTATTCACAGTTTTTTTTTTTAATTTTTAATTTTTTTTTTATTATTTTACAAGCACTGTTGACCATTAATAGTTGACAATGCTTTGGGCTGTATTAATGTAAATATGAAGGTCTTGATGGATTTTATTTATTCATTTTTTTGAGTGCAGCTGCGCGTACAAAAAACTATAGTGGTGCTGAACTCGAAGGTGTTGTAAAAAGTGCAGTATCTTATGCTTTGAATAGACAACTAAGTATGGATGATCTTACCAAGCCAGTTGATGAAGAGAGTATTAAAGTTACTATGGATGATTTTTTGAATGCACTCCACGAAATAATTCCTGCATTTGGAGCCTCAACTGATGACCTTGAACGATGCAGGTATAGCTTCCAGCTAAACTAGATAATTATTCAGCAATTTGAGAATGTTTTAGCTTTCATCGTGGTTGAACTCACATCATATTGTTATGTCCTTTCAAGATTTATTTTTAATTCAAGCTGTAGGTAGGTGGGTTAACCTCTTTACAATTGCACGGCATTTGTCTTATATTTACCATATATTGGGTAGTTGTCCATTCAAAAGATTTGGAAAAAGATGGTACTTTGTTTCTGCCGGTAGACAAATCTAATTTACTAACATGGTTTCTAGACTAAATGGCATGGTGGAATGTGGTGGTCGAAATAAGCACATTTATGAAAGAGCTATGCTACTTGTGGAGCAAGTTAAAGTGAGTAAAGGAAGCCCGCTTGTTACCTGCCTTCTGGAAGGCCCGAGTGGAAGGTATTGCATGATTTTTCTGTTTAAATGACTTTGTTAATGACAGCTGTTTAAACCTTACCGTTTTGGACAGTGGAAAGAGCGCGCTAGCAGCTACTGTTGGCATTGACAGTGATTTTCCATATGTCAAGATAGTAAGTTACCTGACCTATATTGTGGATATTATATCTTCTTACTTTCCAGGAATCATGGCTTCTTCTACCGTCACTTCTGTATATTATCTAATCTTTGTGTTTTACCTTTGGTTAGGTTTCAGCAGAAGCGATGATTGGTCTCCATGAGAGCACTAAATGTGCACAAATTGTCAAGGTTTTAAGGACACTAAGATTTTGAACCGTTCTTAAGATATTTTTTGAAATATTTCGTTTTTCTTTTGTTTGGAAGAACTAGTTATTGATGTAAAATGGAGGTTTGCTGTATCTCTAAGCCAAGTTTATAGTACACTTGCAGACTTGTGAATTGTTTATAGCATATTGACAACTTGGAGGATCTGTGGGTTTTAGTTTTATTCATGATGGGGGCCGGAAATTCCAAAGACTCATTTATAATGTATTCTTTGATAGGTATTTGAGGATGCATACAAGTCACCTTTGAGCATCATCATTCTTGATGACATTGAAAGGTAAAACCTGCTGATTTGAATCTAATGAAATTTTGTAAGTCTAAGTATCTTGGAATCAGTTGTACTTTAATTGTTTATGCAGGTTACTGGAGTATGTTGCTATTGGGCCTCGTTTTTCAAATTTAGTTTCTCAGACGCTAATGGTCCTGCTCAAGCGTCTTCCTGCGAAGGTTTCTCTTTGTCCATTGTCTTTACTGCCTAGAAACTGGTCTTGTGAATTTATTTCCTACTATAGTATTTGAATATCTTAGTTTAAAATGGCACAATGCTTGTTAACAAAAATACGCATAGTGGTGTAACTTTTAAAGGGTATTGACTTTTCTTTTAAGAAAAATTTATGAGGGTAATATATAGGTGAAATGCTTTACTTTTTGAAAAGTGGAAACTCATTTTGGGATTTTTCTAGAAGGAAATTGAGACATGGGATGGAGGTGTAATTTCTTTTGGGCAATGGTAAGGTTGAATCATGCGTCTCGTTTTTTCCCATGAACATGGGGTAGAGGATGAGATAGATTACTGACTTATTCTCATATATGTTCATGATGTGTACTTGGTTTGAAAAAAGCGCAAATCAATTTTGTGCAAAACTGAAAGAAGGATTTAACCACAGGTTTAAGGTATTATGGTTGATGTATGATTTGGATTAGGCAACATAGACTTTCCCTCTCCATGACCACCTCTATAGCATTTACTATGCTTGTTGGTAGTTTCAAGACCTGTAGAATTAGTTATAACTTCTTCCCTAAGATCTTAACGGTTTAAAACTGGTTGCAGTTGTGGAATCCACAATTAAATATTGTCATATTTTCTTTTTGAACACTGATCAGGTTCTCTTTTTAGTGACATATTGAACGTGGAATTTCCCAGTCCCCTTTAATAAGTGTTGTGGACTATTATATATTAAGAATTAGTTTGTAAAGTTGATATCATCAAACCTCACTATGTTGCTGTCATTGCACATGATAGCTCCACCATATACAACTTAACTAAGAGCATGTTTGAGATTGCGTTGGAAAATAGAGCTTTTAAAGCCAAAATTAGCTTTTTTGAAAAAGCTTTATTTTTAAGCTTTTTTCAAAAGTACGTTTTAATACTCTTTAGAGTGAAAAAGTCAAAGAAGAAGAAGAAAACTATGAATTCTTTGTAGATTAGTAGATTGCAATTTCTTTAAGCAATTTTGGAGAGCAGAGCTAAGATCTAGCATGGGTTCAATCTCATTTACGGGTATATGAGTTGTACTTACCTACAAAAGAAAGAAGTAATTTTTTTGGCGGTAATATATGCAGTAAATCATAATACTATGTGAGGCTATGGTGAAAGATGTTCTGCTGTTTTGTCCATGATTATTCATGTCACAATCACCGGCTGTGCAAAGAGTATTTACCGGCTGAATTTGTAGACAGCTTTATATGTGACTACTTCTGATATCTTGTGCCATGGTTTTTTCTTTAGTAAGTATGTGGTTTATGATTTGGTGAATGATAGTTTTTTGACCTTGCTGAAGTCGTCATTACTAGTTCATCTTGTGAATTTTTTTGTCAGGGAAAAAAACTTCTGGTTATAGGGACAACGAGTGAAGTCGGCTTCTTAGATTCAGTTGGTATTTGTGGTGCTTTCTCTGTCACTTACCATGTTCCTACATTGAAGACAGATGATGCAAAGAAGGTAAATTATTTTCATGCTATTCTGTTTTTGTCTTAGATATATAGTAGCTGTGGTATTCTTATTTGGCTTTCTGTTGTTGGATAGCGTCAACTTTCCATCAATGCTAGTAAATTAAATAATAGGAGAGTATTATAAAGAATGGTTTCGTAGTGGTTTATGTAATTGCTATAAGAGCCTGACGTTTATCAATGTGAAGTGCTGATTTTTGTCTAGTTCTTGTGCACTTGCTAAATTGGACATGAGGATGGATTGGTGTGGTTATGGTGCACTTCTTAGGGCCTGAAACATTTAACTTATGAAATGCTGCGTAGATTATGACTTGTGCAGGACAGGAAATCAAGTTTTTATTTTCTAATATCTTTAACCTTTGAACTGGGAATATTTTGGCCATTTTTTATATTTATTTGTTTATTTTTAAAAATGTTTTTGGTAATTGGCAGGTCTTGGCAGTGATGCCTCGTAATGGGAGAAAATACTTTTAACTATAATGGGGTGATTTTATTAAAAGAAAAATGGGAGTGTTTATATCACCTTAATTGCAGTAGTGGAAGAAGTCTCCCAATAATTACTTGACCCAGATATTGCAAAATCTGTTCGGAAGCTTTTAAACTAGGAGTTTGGTAATCATTGATTCATGATTTGCAATGCTGGGGAGGAGGGGAGTCCTGCCAATGAAAATTCAAACAATATCTCTCTGCTAGCAGACGTTTGGACTCCTTATCCAAAAAAAAAAAAACAAAAATCAGATGTTTGGACTGATCACTTGGGTTGTGGATGTGCAATACTTTTTTTTGATTATAGTAAATTATTGTTTCAACTTTTCCTTGCGTAGTAGTTTGTCTGAAATCAGAATGCATGAACTCTAAAAGGAAATTTTATTACACTACCGTTTAGCTTCAAAGTTTGAATGTATGTTAATCTAGCCCTTTTCTCATCGCAGGTGCTTACACAGCTGAATGTTTTTGATGATGATGACATCGATGTAGCTGCAGAGGCCCTGAATGATGTAATTTATACCTTTTCACCCTTTTCGGCATATTCCACAAGATTTCTTTTTTCTTTCTTTTCTTTTTATTTTTTTTATTTTTTTTAAATGTCTCTCATTAACTCTTCCTTTATTTTACCAAAAAGAATCAATGAAAATGATCCTCAGACGGATTGTTTAAACCAATTACTCAAGAGTTTTCCGGGGAAGTATCATGACTTCATGAGATGGGAAATTTTCTATTTTGTTCTTACTCTTCTTTTTTTTTTTTTTTGGGGTTTGAATGTTTTTGTTTCTGATCCTTTCTAGAAGCTCTAGCTTTGGATCTGTGAACCACATTTGAATTTTACCTTTGCACCAATATGTCTAATATGTATTATAAATGAACTGTAAAAAACTCTGAACCTCAGACAATGTGAACTTGTTTGTTAGTGAGGAAACAAGTAGTAAGGAAAGGACATTGTTATTCATACTCACTTCTCGCTCCTTTTGTTTCATTTATCTTTGTAGATGCCCATCAAGAAGCTCTATATGTTGATTGAGATGGCAGCTCAGGGTGAGCGTGGTGGAGATTCAGAGGCAATATACTCCGGCAAAGAGAAGATTAAGATCTCTCACTTTTATGATTGCCTTCAGGATATTGTCCGATACTAGTTTCCGCATGATTAGTTCCTTAGAAAAACAAACCATTTAATTATGATTGCCTTCTCATTTTTGTGTTTGTGAAAATTGGTTGTAAAATTTTTTTTCAAGTCTGAGGATTGAGAACACAGCGGAAATTTACGATGAGTAGAGAATCTATTGTTTGTTTGGGAGACTTTCTATGTAGCTCTCTTTTTTGTCTCATTTATCTGATCAATACAAATATTCAATAGCAATAGTTGATTGTTTTGCTCATGTATCTTCTTAAGGGAAAAAATATCTTTGAGAGCCATTTCCTGATCCGACAGAGAGCACTTGGGCTCTTAAAAATTGTTTTGCTCATGTGTTTTTTTGTTTTTTTTACTAGGCTAATACATGTGTCTTTTATTTGAAGATGGTTTACTGCTTTTGAATAAATGTTGCCGTTTCAAATTACCCCGAAACAACTCCAACAAAACTCTATAAATCACAAGAGAAATGCTAATTTTTTCTTTTATTGTCCATTTTCTGTTTTAACTCTATCTATATATTTTTTGAAATCTACCATTGAATTTGTAAAATCTAAATTCAATGGTGTATTCAAAAAAATAGTAGGGCAAGAGATGAACAAAAATTAGAAGATTAGCGGGTCTCAAACAACAAACGTCTAATGTGCATGACCAATCATATATAAATGTAAGCAAACAACATCCAATTCGCATTACCAGTCATATATGATATAAATGTAAGGACTCTTTCTCCATCTGAAATGCATTATGCAAATGATTTAAAGTTTTGGGAAATATTACAAATTGAGTAACCGTCTAGATTTAATTTCAAATTTTTTAAGAGAGAGAGCGAGAGAGAAATCATATGCTCTAGTTTTTTTTACAACACCTAAGCCAAATTGGATGAAAAAGTGTGATTTACCTTTGATATCAATTTTAATTCATGGGGTGTGCCCAATTTAGGAAGCTTCATCAAATTACAACTATACTAATGCGTGCTCAATCTGATAGGATTTTGCTGTGAAAGTTATGCCAATTAGATAAAATGGTAAGGCATTGGAGAATTGAAAGAAAAAAAAGACGGTCTTTCCCCTTCCCTTCTTTGCTAGGTTTCATCTCTAGCAGAGAGCGTCGGAGGACCCTTCGGCCCTCCTCTCCTCTCCCTCTTTTGCCTCCCCCCTCCCCTCCCATCTCATTGCCCTCTTTCTTTTAGCGAGCTAGTCTATTTACTTGATGCCTCTAGTTTTGTGGGCGATTTTTCCTTTCCCTTCCTTTCTGCCTCTTCCCCCTCCTTTGGTCCCCCTTTTTTGGCTCTAGGCTTTAGGATTGGCCATTCTTTGCTCAATCTACTGTCCTCGCCAAACCCACGTCGTCGCTCGCTCTTCCGCCTGTCCTCTTCGGCTCCATCCTGGTTCTTCGCGTTTCGACCATTTTCCCCCTGCAACCTTCCTCCCCGACGTGGTTTCTTGTTTTATTTTCTTCTTGTATTCTCTCATTTTCTTGTTTTTTGCGAGTGTTTTTTTTTTTGCTTTTGCTTTTGTTGTTTATGCTTATTTAAGTAGATACTCTTTGTGGGTGATGCTCATTGGGTTTCACTCAAACTCTCCCCTCCATTTGAGTGCGTCGTCGATCTCTTCTGTGCCTGCTCCGCCCACCATCCTCTATTGGGCCTTTTCTCGTGCCCCCCACTGCAATGAGCTTCGAATGCCCCCTTTTGTTTTCGGTTTTCGGCGAGCGCGCGACTGACTCTTCTTTTCAGCTGCTGTCATCCTCTTAGTATGCTTTTTTCTGTTGGTTATTTCCTTGGCTTTCATTTTTTTTGTTCTTTCTATCTTGTTTTGTTTCCATGTATCGGTTTTGTTTTTGCTTGTAATAATGCTCGATCCTCTCTTTCGATCTGCTCGCCAGATGGCATTTGGGGTAGTTGATTTGGTCCAAACCTTTGGATTGTGGATGTGAACGTTATCTTAGCTTTTGGGTCGAGGATAATGAGTTTTGGCTTGGGGTTCTCTATCCTCAATGCCGAGAAATAAGAGCTACCTATGCATTGGTTTGAAAATGTTTGGCGCAGATCAATTGTTTAATTTAAAAATTAGTCATAGGTTAGTGAATTTTGTTTGAGTCTGAAATGTAATATGTCATCTTTGACGCTTGTAACCTCATAGTTTCGATTATAGTTGCTTCAAAGCTTTGCTCTGTGTTGTTTGAGCTTTATGCTCGTTTATCAATGAATGAGATTTGAACTGTCTCAAGAAAAAAAAGAAAAAAAAAAGAGATAAAATGTTTACTAATTAAAAATGATATAAACTTCTTATTACTCGTTGAAATAATATTCCTAGAATCCGGTTTGTAAAAGTTTTCTGTCCAAAATCCTCATCGTGGGTCTTATCATTGCTACAATTTAGGCTTTGTTTTTGGGTACATAAATTGATTTTATTAGGAAAGAAAAGTGGACCAAAACCGGAAACCTCATCATCAGAGTAAAATTGAACCAATTTGAGAATGTTTTAGCTTTCAGAGTAGCCGTTTTTATTTTGTTGGGAATCATATCGTATCTATATGGTAAAAATACACGTATTGTTACTATAAAGTACCCTTTGAATTAAATGGAGATGGATAAACAGCAAGGACAAAATGGTTTTTTAACTTGATAAAATAAATATGATGTCATTAAACTACCCATGTAAATAACTAAAAAAAAATAAAAATTCACTCAACCTTCTAAACAAAACTCTCAATTTAATGTATTAATTTTTAAAAATTTGTAATTTCACCTCTCTAGTTAGGATTTGGAATTATTAGATAATCAAATGGTAAAATGACTCAAATACTCCTATAAACTCTATAAAATTACAAAATTATTATTATTATTGTTTTTTTTTTGGTGAGTCTGGTGACCCACTGTTTCCTGTCTTTCTACCCTCTCATCTCAACTCTCAAGGGTTTTCATTTGATTTTTTTTTTTTTTATTCGGCAGTCTTTTGGTTAAACACGTCCGACTCGGATTAAGATTTCCATTAGCGGAAAAATTATTAATTTCGATTTTTTCTGTCAGAAGCAAAAAAGCCCTAACCTTTATCCTTCACTCCATTTTTCTTCGTTCTACGGCGCCTACGCAGCTCAGCCCTCATCACGCCGCTCCGATCTCCACCGGACCACCGCTCCGGCTTTCCGTTCAGTTCTCAGGTTTCTCTCTCTCTCTCTAACAAGTAACACGATTAACGGTCTAAGTTTCTAACAAGTTTCTCTCAAATATCTCATTCTCAGGTTTAGTGTTTTCTAATTCTTACAAGTTTCACAGAATCACGGTTTTCAGCTTTTCATCGAATCAACTCTCCGTCTAAGGTTTGTGCTTAACTTTCTTAGTTTTGTACCAAATGAAAAGCTTTTACGCATTAGCAATTGCAGGGTCACGTTAATCTGGATATGCATTGACTTATTGAGGAAGAAAAAGAGGTTTCTTGTTTCCGCAATTGTTGTCTGTTTAGGGGTTATATCAAAAGGCAGTATAGCAATTTGAAATTATATCAAAATCTCGAAGTGAAAAATTGGGGAATATTGAAACTTCAATTGCTGTGGTTGAGATCTGCCTTTTATTTGGGTTCAGTTTTGTTTGAATTCTTCAAGTTGTTTACAGAATGAAATTGATAGTGTTTCTTTGCCCCAGTACTGTCATTTTTAACTGGTTTCTATTAGCTCTTTATACTTGCTCGATATTGTCAATCTTAGTATTCTCAACAAAATCTACATTGGAAACTTCTTGTTTTCAACTGAATAAAGCATATTTTTGTAAGCTGTCGTTGAATTCTATGTTTCCTTGCTTTATCTCTATAGTTTCTTTTGAAATTGATGGCGCATATCAGTACATTCTATTTTTAATTCTTTATCATGTAAGCTCCCATGCGAAGGCCTAATGTGGGTCTAAATATATGTTTTGTGTTCATGATGAACTTAATTGAGATCACTCAAGTTGATAGAATTTCATACCTTTTAGTTATTTTGTTCTCACCAGATTGATTGCTGCAATGGGAAAGAAGAAACCAGAGGAGAACGGTGCAACCACCAAAACTAAGGGGAGTGGCAAAGACGTTTCAAAAGATGGGAAGAAAGAGAAACTTTCGGTGTCGGCAATGCTTGCCAGTATGGACCAGAAACCTGATAAGCCTAAAAAGGGCTCTTCCTCTTCCTTGGCCGCTACTTCTATTAAACCTAAGACAAAAGCCGCCCCAAAATTGTCATCTTACACTGATGACATTGATCTCCCTCCGTCTGATGATGAGGATGCCTTTGAAGAAGAACTGAGTGAAATCCAGAAGCAACGGAGGAGTGACCCAAAGGCACTTGAAATATCGATGAGTGAAAAAGAATTGAAAAAAAGAGAAAAGAAGGATGTGCTTGCTGCCCATGCAGCAGAGCAGGCAAAACAGGAGGCCCTTAAGGATGACCGAGATGCTTTTACTGTTGTTATTGGTAGTCGGACCTCAGTTCTTGAGGGAGGTGATGAAGCTGATGCCAATGTTAAAGATATAACTATAGATAACTTTTCTGTGTCAGCTCGGGGTAAAGAGCTTTTGAAGAATACATCAGTAAAGATATCTCACGGGAAAAGGTACGGTTTGATTGGACCCAATGGAATGGGAAAGTCTACATTATTAAAGCTCCTTGCTTGGAGGAAGATTCCAGTACCTAAGAATATTGATGTTCTTTTGGTTGAACAAGAGGTGGTTGGTGATGATAGAACTGCTCTTGAAGCAGTTGTTTCAGCCAATGAAGAGCTGGTCAAGCTTCGAAATGAGGTTGCATCTTTGCAGAATTTTTCTTCTTCTGCTGAGGGTGAGAATGAAGTTGAAGATAGCTATGGGGATGATGCAGGAGAGAAGCTTGCTGAGTTGTATGAAAAGTTGCAGATCTTGGGGTCAGATGCGGCTGAGGCTCAAGCATCAAAGATTCTTGCTGGATTGGGTTTCACCAAGGGAATGCAGGGTCGTCCAACCCGATCATTTAGTGGTGGCTGGAGAATGAGAATATCATTGGCTAGGGCACTTTTCGTGCAACCAACACTATTGTTATTGGATGAACCCACAAACCATCTTGACCTCAGGGCCGTTCTATGGTTAGAGGAGTACTTGTGTCGGTGGAAGAAAACACTTGTTGTTGTCTCACATGACCGGGATTTCCTTAACTCCGTCTGCAATGAGATAATTCATCTCCATGATTTTAAGCTTCACTTATATCGCGGAAACTTTGATGAGTTTGAAAGTGGGTATGAGCAGCGCCGCAAAGAGATGAACAAGAAGTATGAAACTTATGAGAAGCAAATTAAAGCAGCCAAGAGGTCAGGGAGTCGTGCTCAGCAGGAGAAGGTGAAAGACCGGGCTAAGTTTAATGCTGCAAAAGAAGCATCCAAGAGCAAGGTAAAAGGAAAGGTTGATGAGGATGAGCCTCAGCCAGAGGCCCCAAAGAAGTGGAGAGACTACAGTGTGGAGTTCCACTTCCCTGAACCTACTGAGCTCACACCGCCACTCTTGCAGCTAATTGAAGTCAGCTTCAGCTACCCAAACCGTGAGGATTTCAGGCTCTCAAATGTTGATGTAGGTATTGATATGGGAACACGTGTTGCTATTGTTGGGCCGAATGGAGCGGGAAAATCTACTCTCCTGAATCTTCTTGCAGGTGATTTGGTTCCATCTGAGGGTGAAGTACGGAGGAGTCAGAAGTTGAGGATTGGGAGGTATTCACAGCACTTTGTGGACCTACTAACAATGGAGGAAACACCAGTGCAGTATCTTCTTCGTCTTCATCCAGATCAAGAAGGACTTAGCAAGCAGGAGGCTGTTCGCGCAAAGCTTGGAAAATTTGGACTCCCCAGCCATAATCACCTCACCCCAATTGCAAAATTATCTGGAGGGCAAAAGTCACGGGTTGTCTTCACTTCGATTTCCATGTCGAAGCCACACATATTGCTATTGGATGAGCCTACAAATCATTTGGACATGCAGAGCATTGACGCACTGGCTGATGCACTGGATGAGTTTACTGGTGGAGTTGTCCTGGTCAGTCATGACTCTAGGCTCATATCACGTGTTTGTGATGATGAAGAGAGGAGTGAAATTTGGGTTGTGGAAAATGGAACTGCGAGTACTTACCCTGGAACATTTGAGGAGTACAAGGAGGAGTTACAAAGAGAGATCAAACAAGAGGTCGACGATTGATTTGGCAGCTGTGGCAAGTATTGACATTTCAAATCATATACTGCAATTTCCATTGCGCATGTTTTTGTATTCAATTTTTTTAGTGCAATAAAACAGATGAATCTTTGTTTTGTTACTCTTGAGTGTAATCCCTGTATTGCGGATGTGTAGAAATTACAAACCTTATTACTTAATTAGATGTTTTTTTTTTTGATAAGTACTTAATTAGATGTTCACGTGTTACCTGGGCATTTTTGATCTCATGCAAGCTTGTCAACTTTTTTTGTAATAATGTTGCTGTGGCTTTCTTGGTTATAATACTAATTTTTCCTTTTCATTTTGATGTTATCATATACTTGCTGAAATTTTTGCATTGAATTCCATGTCATGGATTGGTAGTACTATGATGAACTCTGAACTGGTTGGTTCTTCTGTCTTTGTTTTGGTTGCCAAAACTCAACTACTGGTGAAATGGATTTGCAGCTCTTGGAAACAAACAATTGAGCTTGCTTCTTCTGGTCTGTGGAGAACAAGTGTTAATCTCTCATAGGGAACAAGAAAATCCCACAAGGCTATTGTAATTCATTTGTTAAATTTGCAACTCTCAGTCTATGTTAGGCTGCTATTTCTTTAGGCAATTTTTGACAGCAGAGCTATGATCTGGCATCTCCTATCCAATGAAAGGGTGGAGGATGAGGTCATGGGTTCAAATCTCATCTACGGGTAAATGAGCTGTAAATACCTATAAAAGAAAGAAGTAACATTTGGAGCTAGATGGATGCATTAAATCATAGTACTATTTTGGTGCAATGGTTAAAAGTTGTTTTGCTTTTTTGTCCATGATTATTCAGGTCACAATCACTGGCTGTCCAAAGAATGATGACCGGCTGATTTCATAGACAGCCTCATGTGTGACAATTTCTGATATCTTCGACCATGGTGTTTTCTTCAGCAACTTTGTGAATTATGATTTGATGAATGGTAGTTTTCTGACCTTGCTGAAGTCATAATTAATAGTTCATCTTGTGATTTTTGTTGTTAGGGAAAAAAAACACTTCTGGTTATAGGGACAACGAGTGAAGTTGGCTTCTTAGATTCAATTGGTATGATGCTTTTTCTATCACTTACCATGTTCCTACATTGAAGACAGATGATGCAAAGAAGGTAAATTATTTTCATGCTATTCTTTTATTGTCTTAGATATATAGTGGTTGTGGTGTTCTTCTTATTTGACTTTCTGTTGCTGGATAGCATCAACTTTCCATCAATGTTAGTAAATTAAACAATAGGAAGATATTATAAAGCATGCTTTCGTAGTGGTTTATGTAATTTCTTTAAAGATCCTGAAGTTTATGAATGTGAGATGCTGATTTTTGTCTAGTTCTTGTACACTTGCTAATTTGGACATGAGGATGGATTGGTCTGGTTGTGGTACACTTCTTAGGGCCTGAAATAGTCAATTTAACCTTCAAATATGTAGATCTACATCCTTGGAAGGAGTTACTGAAACTTAATGAAATACTACATGGATTATGACTTGTGCAGGATAGGCAAATGAAGTTTTTATTTCTAATATCTTTAAACTTTGAACTGGGAATATTTTAGCCTCTATTTTTTTTCCCTTATTTTAAAATCGTTTTTGTAAATTGGCGGGTCTTGGCAGTAATGCCTTGACATGGGAGAAAATATGATCAGCACAGCAATAGAAATTAAGAGAAGAGAAATGCTATATGGTAGACCCATCTACGGCCATGCTAGGCTGGGCTGATGTGGCAGGGTCTAGTCAGCCCTGCCAAATCAGCCATTATTTAAAAAAAAAACTCAAAAAAAGGAAAACAATGTCTCTTCTCCCAATTCATTTGATGCCTAAAAAACTCTCAGCTGTCAGGTCCTCTTCTTTGAGCCCTTTACCTTCCTCTAAAGCTCTCAACTTCCTCTTCGCTGTCGCTGCCGTTGTAATCGCTCCGTCCTCCAGCTTCCAGGTATAAATCATCTCTCATTCTTCTCGTCTCTTTCTTTGTCACTCTCAAATCTGGACGCTATTTTTGTAGCTCTTTCTCTATATCTCTCCAACTCCACCGTTTTGTCTTTCTCTGATGATTTCTCCATATGAAACATTTTTTCTGTTGGTGAAAAATTCAAAAGCCACCTTTGGTATTTGTCCATGGAATGGAAGCTCCCATGCTGCTTGTGCTGGGCTGAACACTGGCTTCCCTTTCCAGGTTGTGGCTTTGATTTCTATGCTGTAAGCTATCACACTTGGCTTTAGAGAGTTTTTTCCTTTATTGGTGGCTAAAATTTTTCTGTAGTATGTGCATTTTCAACCATTCCTTTGTCAGAGAGGCTCTTAGCGTGCTTATTATGAGGCCTCATACAAAAATATGTGGTGATATATTTGAGCAGTCAACTGTTGGACGTATGAGATTCCTTTCAAGGTATATTATTCTCATTGTTCTCAAGCTATTTATACATTATTTCTTCAATATTAAGGACGTAACTAGGAATTTAGGACCAGATTGCACTGTTATATTGTTTAAGGATGTCATCATTAATAAAGTAAAATTTTAAAACAAATTTTTGGAAAAGATCCCCCGGGTGCATCTTTGTTCATACTTTTCATGGAATGGAACAAGTCTATAGACTTTGTACATGACAAAAGTTTTTCTCCTTATTAATTAGGAGAAGAGTCGTCTATGTTGATTGTTAATTAATTATTAAAATATTAATTAAATAATTAAATTTGTATTTTTTTTATCAGCTTAAACTTTTGGACATCTGATTACTATGAGAGTAGAGATCCTAATTTGGAACATGTCTCCACATTTTAGTCCTATGTTGAGCTCATAAAGTGTTAAAATATTAATTAAATAATTTTTTTTTTTACTATTAGCATCAACTCTTGGTTTTTTATTTTTTATTATTACATAGTTCATCCAATGATTGATTTTTGTTGATAACTGAGTCTCATTATTCTTAGCATATAAATAAGAAGCATGCAAAGAGTAACATGATTACCATACGTGTTTTTGCAAGAATGACGAGACTTTTCAAAGGATGATTGATTACATGACTCAATTGTTAAAGTTGCGAAGGCCAATTTGATAAAGGAGATGACTTCTGCATATCAGTTATATATCTTGAATTTAGCCATGGATACCACAGATTCACCAAAGGAGCGACTGATGTTGGTTCCAAGTGTCGAGGTTTGTAATTTGAGAAATGCTATATGCACTTTTAAGTCTACATCCTCGAGTACAAAGTTCCTGACTTGACAGTAAAATTCACTATTGGATCAAAAATTCAATAGTGATCCGTTCAAAATCTAATAATGACCACGTCATGTAGTGTAGACTTGGGAGTGCATGCAAAATTTCTCTTTTATTTTGCAATAAAGGAGCGTGCTGCACATTTTTTAGTGTTCGCTCTTATTAGTGCTTACTCTCCGACGTAGCAATGAAAATTATAATTGGATGAAATAATAAATAAAAGTACATATAATATTCAATAGTAATTTTTACTCCATGTCAGAAAATCAACACTTAAAAAAAAGTGTGCAATATATCTATTGCAATATTAACGATCACTTAGAAGTTTTCTCTTGGTCCGCGACCAAAGTTTCTACTAGAGCTAATTTTCTAGCAATGCCATTGCCAAATGGGCTGTATCTGCATTCCTATCTCTCTCTCTTTTCTTTCTTCTATACGTATCAAGAGCCGGAAAGACCTGCATTGACCCTCCTTCTTTTACTTTGCTACCTCATAAATTAAATTAAAAAAAAAAAAAAGTTCACTCAGAAGTTTCAAAGAAGAAGGCCAAGAAATGGCGGGAAATTTATCGTGAGAATCTTGTCGTCAAAGTCATCAATACCATTTGGAAGAAGTGGTCGGATTCTCACGCCTATGACATTGACTCGGAAGGTTCTCACAGCAATGACATTGACTTGGAAGGTCTCCGTCATGGCTGTTCTACTTTCTACATCGTTGTGCGTGTGCTTTTTGTGAGCAAAAATGTAATATAATTTTATTCACCATTTATTCAAATAATATTTACGTGACATTTCTAACTATTATTGATTTTTTTATTTAACAAGAAATAATCCAGAAATGTACGTGATACTGGGGGTGCATTTCTATTCTCTAACAACAAGTGTCGAACAAAATGACCATGTTAATTCAAAAATGACAGCAGAAATAATTCTAATTCTTCTGAGAAGTATTTATTTACAGATTTGTGTGGATTAATACTCATACAAAACAAGTTATTTATTTAAAAAAGTTATGAATCCTGCATCCGTAAAGAAGTTTCCCTTCAATAATTTCTGCCTTCTGCTTTAAGTTTAACAAAACCCAATAAAATAATAAGCTGCTTTGCATGTGAAAGCGCTTGTGATATCAATGATCACTCGGAAGTTTCAAAGAAGAAAGCGAAGAAATTGCAGGAAATTTGTCAGGACAATCTTTGTCCAAAGACATGAGTAATAATTGGAACAGTGGTCGGATTTTCACACCACTTTTCTTCATGCACGTCATTGAAAGATTGGAGATGACATTGACTTGAATGTCTCCATCATGGATATTCTTTCCTACAAACCGTTCTGCACGGCTTTGTAAAGCCAGCTATTAAAGCTCATGGAGATTTAGAACGCGAAATCAACAAATCTCTCCATCTAAAGCTTACAGTGTTACTTGTTTGTTAAGCAACCACTGAGTGGATTGAGAAATGGCAGCTTCGGCGAACATGATCGTGACGAACACACCGGCGTCAGACCTAGCACTCACCAACCTTGCCTACTGCTCGCATGACGATCTCGAAGGCTTCGCTGTCCCTGACACCAAGCTCTTCCTTGCTTCAATCGGCGATTCCTTCGTTCTCTCTGTTTCATATCCTTTTAGAAATTCTTGTCTATTTTTCTCATTTCTTACATGTAATTGAAAATTGCTTTAATAGTTTAAGAAAACCATGAATTGACTCATAAATTTGTTAGTTATGTATTGATCAAGTTTTTGCATATGCTATTTGCTCTTCTAATTATAAATGCCATTTTATTCAGAACCTAATTCGATAAAAAGTGTAGTAATTACCGTGAATTGTAGTGTTGATTGAGGATGTGAATGCGTTCATTCATTTTTTGATCTGATTAATATGGGATTTGGAGCGACTTGTCGATTGGTTTGTGAAGAGTTGTCTTTTTTAGTGGCCTTAACTGAGATATACTGCTCATGAAAGCATAAGCAGTGGCCATATTGCTCTAAATGCGATTCAGCGTCGGCATGCTAAAGTTTGCACCAGCGATTCGTTATCTGTTAGCAGGTTATTCAATACCAATTTGTGTTTGTCTTTCAATTGCGCATTTTCCGTTCCTAACTATGTTGTGGTTATTGCTTTAGATTTATCCCGCCTAATAATTTCGAGCTGGCGTTGCTTACACTTGAGTTGGAGTTTCTGAAAAAGGGGAATAAAAATGAGCAGGTATATGGAGTGGCAATCCTTGTTTACCTTGGAAGGTTTTGTGTTCAAAAAGTTTATTTTTATTTTTTAATCTTTTCCTTTTGTAGGTTGATGCTGTTCTTCTGGCTAACCAACTTAAAGAGAGATTTATCAACCAGGTAAGCTGTAATTGATTGAGAATTTGTTGTAAATAGAACTTTTAGGAACCTGGGTTTCACTTGTACTATATATCAGAATTTGCTCTACAGCATTGTTGTGTGATGATCAAATGCTAAAAAAATTAGTATTAATTAACTTGATATAAAAATAGGTAGTCAAGAAACAACATGCTTGTTATTTTTTGCGTAAATCTTTTTGGGTGATATCAATTATTGGTCTTGTTGTATGCAGGTCATGACAACAGGGCAAAAAGTATCGTTTGAGTATCATGGAAATAACTATATTTTCAGTGTCAATGAAGCTGCTGGTGAGGGGCAAAAAAGCTCTAATGCCCCTGAAAGAGGGATGTTTTCAAGTGATACATACTTGGTCTTTGAAACATCAAGTGATAGTGGAATCAAGGTTGTATTTCTGTCTTTTATTTCTCTTAGCTGTCTTGTCCTGGCTAGCTTTAATAATATTGAACTACTGATAAGTTTAACATGATAATCGTTTATGCAGAACATTCCTATGACACTTGCCTTGAATTTATAGTTTGATCAATTTAATATCAAACGTTAAATTCATAACTTGTACTTCAATTTGCAGATTGTCAATCAGCGTGAAGCAGCCGGTAGCAAGATCTTCAGGCAAAACAAGTTTAATCTTCAATCACTTGGTATAGGTGGCCTAAGTGCAGAGTTTACAGACATATTTCGAAGAGCCTTTGCTTCTCGTGTTTTCCCTCCCCATGTGACAAATAAGTAATATTATTCAAAGTTCATTTTTGTTTTAATTCAAGTCAGTTTTATCTGAATACATGCTCTTATTTGGAAATCTCTTGATCTTCCAGATTGGGGATTAAGCATGTGAAGGGAATGCTGCTTTTTGGGCCTCCTGGTACTGGCAAAACACTTATGGCTCGTCAGATTGGAAAAATGTTGAATGGGAAGGAACCGAAGGTTTGGATATAGTATATATATATATATATATATATATATTCACTTTTTATATACTGTTTGAGGCTATAACTACGACAAACCCCTCCCTTTTTGAAGTTTTTGGTGATTTGGTGTGTAGAAAAGGCTTCTCAAGCACATGATTGGCTCACAAATTCTCATCAAGACATGTCTGTTATGTTTCCTTTGAATGTGCAACCTAGTGCATGTCCACCTTGTGCACTTCTGGTTTCGTCATGGTTTAAATGTCAATAGTCACTATCCATTTTGGTATATTCAATTTGCATGTGAGCATATGATGTTAGAACACAACATGTCTGAATAATGTCGATAACAGAAATGAGTTAGTAGTGTTTTGTGCTTCATAAGATGGTGAAAATCTATGCTTGCAGTTGATGGACCATCTTTTTTATTTTCCCCTCTTTTTGGTGAATTGTAATAGATTGTTAATGGACCTGAAGTTTTGAACAAATACGTTGGTCAGAGTGAAGAGAACGTTAGGAATCTTTTTGCTGATGCTGAGAAAGATCAAAAAACTCGGGGTAAGGGAGATATACCAACCAAGTGTATTTCTGTGTTAGTCTTTTGACGATCACTAATAAATCATGTTCTTTTACTTTTCAGGCGACCAAAGTGATTTGCATGTAATAATTTTTGATGAAATTGATGCTATTTGTAAGGTATGCAAAGGGACATGATATTTTGAGTTTTATTTAAGCACACATTTCCAACACCAACATAGATTTCCGCCTGAGATCTGCATAGTTTAATCTATAAAAGAAAAAGTTCTCACAATTGAGATTTAAGGTTGTCTAATTATGTAATCCAAGTTTTTTAACCAGAGGAACGAGCATAATGCATGTTCTCCATGTGTAGGCAAGAGGATCACGTTCAGATAGTACAGGCGTTCGTGATAGTATTGTAAACCAGCTTCTTACTAAGGTTAGTTAAGAGGTTTCTCTGCCTTTTGAATCTTGCAAAATCAATGCAAGTTTTTCTCTGCCACTATCAGTGCTAAGAGATGACTTGCTTTCCAGATAGATGGTGTGGAGTCTCTGAATAATGTTTTGCTTATTGGAATGACCAATAGAAAGGATTTGCTCGATGAAGCCCTTCTGAGGTCTCTCACTCTCTCTCTCTCTCTCTCCCCATGCAAACTTGGATTTTATTTCATGAAAAGGCATGGAAAAACAGGTCATAGTGGCCAAGATTGCCAAAGTAACTCTTGTTTTATAACAAAATCAATAAATCTATTCTATTATTTATTCTTGATGTATAGACCAGGGCGCTTGGAGGTTCAAATTGAGATAAGCCTTCCTGATGAAAATGGTCGCCTACAGATTCTTCAAATTCACACCAACAAGATGAAGGAGAATTCTTTTCTTGCTCCTGATGTGAACCTTGAAAAGCTTGGTATGTGTGTTGGTGACTTATGCTTGTGAGATGTACTTATTCATCCATTGCTTGGCTGAAGTGACCGTTAAATGGAGACTTTACTATTTCTAAATTATATTATCTGACATGTTTTGATTAGTTTGAGAACTTAATTTACACTAGAAAATTCTTTTGGCTGGTTTGGATATTCAAGCTTATGAAAATTTCTATAGATCTATGCGGTTAAATGGATATTAGAATAATTGTAAGAGCCAAATGATTTCAATAGCAGTAGAAATCAAGAATTGAAGACTTAAAAGGGAACTCAGGAAGAGAAAAAATAACAATTAGTGAAGAGAATGACCCTAGTCTCTCCAAAGAAGCAAACATAAATAACTTTGAAAGACTTAAATAAATATCTTCAAATATTAATCCTGATTCTTTCCATTTTTGTACTGATCTTATTCCTAAAATATTCTTTAAATATTATATCTGATTCTCTTGCTTCATTTATTCATTTTTATGATTGTAGCTGCTCGTACAAAAAATTATAGCGGTGCTGAACTCGAAGGGGTTGTTAAAAGTGCAGTATCTTATGCTTTGAATAGACAACTAAGTATGGATGATCTTACCAAACCAGTGGATGAAGAGAGTATTAAAGTTACTATGGATGATTTTTTGAATGCCGTCCAAGAGATAATTCCTGCATTTGGAGCCTCCACTGATGACCTTGACCGGTGCAGGTATAGCTTCCAACTAAACTAGATAACTATTCAGCAATTTGGGAATGTTTTAGCTTTCAATGTAGTTAAACTCACATCATATTGTTATCTCCTTTTTAGATTTTATAATTTTAAATTCAAGCCAAATCTTATTTACTAACATGGTTTCTAGACTTAATGGCATGGTGGAATGTGGTGATCGAAATAAGCACATTTATCAAAGATCTATGCTACTTGTAGAGCAAGTTAAAGTGAGTAAAGGAAGCCCGCTTGTTACTTGCCTTTTGGAAGGCTCGAGTGGAAGGTATTGCATGGTTTTTCTCTGTTTAAATGACTTCGTTAATGGCAGATTTTTAAATCTTACCGTTTTGGACAGTGGAAAGAGTACAATAGCATCTACTGTTGGCATTGACAGTGATTTCCCATATGTCAAGATAGTAAGTTACCCGACCTATATTGTTGATATCATATGTTTTTACTTTCCAGGAATCATGGCTTCTTCTACTGTCACTTCCATATATTATCTAATCTTTGTGTTCTACATTTGGTTAGGTCTCAGCAGAAGCGATGGTTGGTCTTCCTGAGTGCGCTAAATGTGCACAAATTGTCAAGGTTTTGAGAACACTACGATTTTGAATCGTTCTTACGATCTTTTTGTAAAGGTTTTAGTTTCATTGATGATGGGGGCCAGAAATTCCTGAGCCTTATTTATAATGTATTCTTTGATAGGTATTTGAGGATGCATACAAGTCACCTTTGAGCATCATCATTCTTGATGACATTGAAAGGTACTAAAACCTGCTGATTTGAATCTAATGAAGTTTTATAATTCTAAGTCTCTTGGGATCTGGTGTACTTTAAACATTTATGCAGGCTACTGGAGTATGTTTCCATTGGGCCTCGTTTTTCGAATCTAGTTTCTCAGACGCTAATGGTCCTGCTCAAGCGTCTTCCTCCAAAGGTTTCTCTTTTTCATTTGTCTTTACTGCCTAGAAACTGTTCTTATAAATTTGTTTCCTACTATACTATTAACAGGTGAATTTCCTGAAGAATAGCTATATCCCAGAGGCATGGCCAGACATTTTTCTTGAGGGAGGCCTAGCTAAATGTATCTAGAACTTCTAAATCCAACAGATAACCTATACAACTTTACTAAGTCTTGATCCCAACATATATGAAGGAGGAATAAAGGAAGAAGAAAAATATGAATTCTTTCTAGATTAGTAGATTGCAATTTTTGAGAACAGAGCTTAGATCTAGCACCTCCTATCTGATGAAAGAGTGGAGGATTAGGCCATAGTTCAATCCCATGTTTGAATAAATGAGTTGTACTTACCTATAAAAGAAACTAGCAACTTTTCTGGAGCTAATAGATGCATTAAATCATAATACTAGTATGTGAGACTATGGTGAAAGTTGTTCTGCTGTTTTGTCCATGATTACTCATGTCACAATCACTGGCTGTGCAAAGAGCATTTGCGGCTGGCTGAATTCGTAGACACCTTTATATGTGACAATTTCTGATATCTTGGGCCATGGTTTTTTCTTTAGTAACTATGTGAATTATGATTTGGTTAATGGTAGTTTTCTGACCTTGCTGAAGTCATAATTACTAGTTCATCTTGTGATTTTTGTTGTCAGGGAAAAAAACTTCTGGTTATAGGGACAACGAGTGAAGTTGGCATCTTAGATTCAATTGGTATTTGTGATGCTTTCTCTATCACTTACCATGTTCCTACATTGAAGACAGACGATGCAAAGAAGGTAAATTATTTTCAAGCAATTATGTTCTTGTCTTGGATATATAGTAGTTGTGGTGTTCTTATTTGGCTTTCTGTTGCTGGATTATACTACCATTTAGCTTCAAAGTTTGAATGTATGTTAATCTACTCTTTTTATCATGGCAGGTGCTAGAAAAGCTGAATGTTTTTGCTGATGAAGATATCAATGCAGCTGCAGAGGCCCTGAATGATGTAAGTTATACTTCATCACCCTTTTGACATATTTCTCGGGTCTTTTTTTTTTTTAAAAAAAAATGTTTCTCATTCACTCTTCCTTTATTTCACCGAAAAGAATCAATGAAAATCAGGAAAATCCAACAATCCTCCAACCGGTCGTTTAAACCAATTACTGTTTAGTTTCCCGGGGACGTATCATGAATTTTGTTCTTTTTAATCCTTTTTTTTCTTCGCGTTTTTGGGGGCCGGGTGTTGAATATTTGTTTTAGTTTCTGGTCCTTTCTAGGAGCTCTAGCTTTAGATCTGTGAACCATTTGAAATTTACTCCTGCACTAATATGCCTAACATGTATCTTGATACAAGCATTATAAATGAACATTGTTACAGAAGAAATGAGTAGCAAAGGAATGGACATTGTCATTCATACTCATTTTTCTCTCCTTTTGTTTCGTTTCTCTTTGTAGATGCCTATCAAGAAGCTCTATATGTTGATTGAGATGGCAGCCCAGGGTGAGCATGGTGGAGCTTCAGAGGCAATATACTCTGGCAAAGAGAAGATTAAGATCTCTCGCTTTAATGATTGCCTTCAGGATATTGTTCGAAACTAGTTTCTGCCTCGGAAAAACAGACCACAAAACCATCCCTCGTATTTACTGCAATGTTCTATTTTTCTCTCCCACCTTTTACTATTTCTTATCCATTTGAGTTTGAGGTTTTCTCTCCATGTCGCCTTATCTAGAGTCAGTTTCTGAAATAGGTGCTTTAATTCACACCATGTTGGGAGAGTTGTGTTCTTAGATGGAAATTGGTTGTAAACTTTGTTGGAAGTATGAGGATTCTGAACACAGCTGAAATGTACGTATGATGATGATTTGAGATTCTACTGTCTGTTTGGGGGAATTTCAATATATTTCTTTTACTCTTCTTCATTCTCATTTATGACACCCATGTCATACTGGTTGACGTGGCGTGTTTGAAATGGCTTCTTATATCAGACACTTGAAAGAAAAAGAAAAAGAAAAGAAAAGAAAAAAAAAAAAAAAAATCTTAGCTCCGTTTTCCTAACTATCTTTCAACCATCTCTATATATATAGTGCAATAAAAAGATTATTTTTTGTCCATAAAAGTCCTAGGTGGCAAGAGGCAATATGTTCCATCCGTAGTTGCTGTGGCCCCACCCACTGATGGGCTTATGACCTCTTGCCACCTACGACTTTTATGGGCCAAAAATGATCTTTTTATTACACTATAACATATCTCTTTTTTTAAATCTCCTATTGAATTTGTACGACTCACATGTAAACCACAAATCCAATGATGAATTTGAATCCATTTGAAAAAAAAATATGGTTAAGAGACTAGCTTGGTAATTGGCCGAAGCTCGAGAAAGAAGGAAGAAGCAGTGGTGGTAGATTGCATGGAACCATTTATAACCTTATGCGAGTGACGGGCTCCTAATATGGTCGGCTATTGAAACGTTGGTTCGAACCTACGTGAACCAAAGACCCAACCATGGTTTGGTCTGACGCTGAGGCCATCAACGTCGGCCATGTTAAATCCTTGCATATTCCAAAAGATTAAGTTTATAGAAAATTATTGATTAATTTAATCATTTAATTTATAGGAGAAATTTTACTTAACTCTCCTAAA
This sequence comes from Corylus avellana, assembly GCF_901000735.1. NCBI lineage: Eukaryota > Viridiplantae > Streptophyta > Magnoliopsida > Fagales > Betulaceae > Corylus > Corylus avellana. The sequence continues at coordinate 42,776,166 of NC_081542.1, read as the reverse complement.
CTATCTTTATTTTTGCAATATTCCTTAAAGTTCAAAAACTCTTGATTTAGTATATCGGATTTAAAAAACTTTGCAAAATCGTATCTCCGGTTAGGGTTTGAAGTTAAATTTGACTGCCAAATGGTGAAATGACCATTATACTCCTGTAAACGTTGTGAAATTACAAAATTACTTTTAAATTACTATTATTATTATTATTATTATTATTATTTTTAAAAAAGTGAAACGTATAAAGCGTGGTTATGATTTAATAGTAAGAGAATCTCAAATTTTCTAAATTTGAGGAGATCTTGATCCAAATGAGAAACGGAGACGATAGAGATTGAGAGGTAATTGTAATTATTTTCATGTGTTTGGAAAGGAAGATTAATTAGCCCGAGTTTGATAATGACCATAATTTCCTTAATTGTTCTCTTCACGTAAATAAGGAAAAGCTCAAAGATAATCAAGTAATCTAGATGAGCTTAACTTCAATATGGTCAAAGGTTTTTTGCCCACCACTCAAAAGCTGACACCTCAGCTTACAACAAAAAATCAAAATGAAAATAAAACACCATATTATTCCTCCACACAGCCATTTCAGTCACCTGCCGCCACCTCCCGAAACTGTTGCTGCCCACTGCCTTCGTGTCTCTCTCCGTTGGCCCCGTGGGGGTGGCGCGCGGCCACCCCCAGCCCATGGGTGGCTCGCGAGTCACCCCTAGGCCATGGGGTGGCTCACTGGCCACCCCCAACAGTTCTAGGGTGGCTCGCCGGCCACCCCATGGGCCGGGGGTGGCCGCGCACCACCCCGCCAAGGGGCTGATGGAGAGAGAGAGGCGAACGGCGGCGGCAGGTGTAGACGGCTTAAATGTGGGAGGATTAATCCTGTGTTCTGCTAGCATATATGTTTTTTTATATTTTTCTTAAATTGCTGATGTATCATATGGTGGTTGGTGGGCAAAAAACCCATATTTTCTGCCATGACCGTATAAAAGCAACCCTCCATCTAGATATAGTGAATGAAAAGCAGTTATTGATTAAAGAAACATTTGTTTAATTAACCCTTTTGGATCACGTTTAATATGTGTTTGGGAAGGAAGATAGCGAGATTAATTATGAGCATATCTCCTTGTTAACTTCATGCAAATAACGGAAAGTTAAATGATAGACATGCATTGAATGAAAGAGAAATGTTAATTTTACATATCTTTTGTCTCTCTTAAATGAAAAACATACATAAATCTATCATTAAATTTGTAAAACTCATAGGTGGGTTCTACAAATTCAATAAGAGAACAACTTTTATAAGGACTTGGCATAAACCAGGTACTTGTGCGCTCCAATAAACAAAAGACACATCAGCATATTACACTAAATACCATAAGAACGAAAGCACAAGATCAAACCCCCTTTCCCCATTCAATCATCAAAGAGCCACCGCCTCTCCTCCATGTTCTTCCACCGCTCCTATAAGTCCTTAAAGTATGCTCTCTAACTCTTTCTCTCTCTCAACTTTTTCTGATTTTCCTTCACTTTCTTGCTCTCCAAACAGGAAACGGGTGTTCTTCAAGTTGATTAATTTGAGCAAAGGTTACATATAACTTGATCTGTGTTTGACTGGTTGGCTTAGGAGATCGAGGACCGAGGTTGGGATGAAATTTTCACATCTTTTGAGAGAACTTCTTGGGCTGAAATTCTGGGACCATCACCCCAACTTCTGGCTTTAAAATTATTATTGGATAAAATTCAATGATCATCTATCACAAATTTAATATTTATTTTAAAAGCTACATTAATTTTGGAGGGACAAAAAAAAAAAAGGAAATATTTTTTTAACAAAATAATATATATCCACTTAACATTCAAAAAAAAAAAAAAAAGTCTTCCTTCTACTACTACTGTTTTTTTTTTTTTTTTTGATATATCCACACAAGGGAAGGGGGAGGAGGAATTTGAACTAGTAACCTCCACTTCATGAGGAGTGGTTTACAGCCGATTGAGCCACCCCTTGGGGACTCCTTCTCATATTACTGCTCGACATTAAGATGTATTATTTGAGTATAAGTTTGGATGAAATTATTAAAGTTACTTGTGATCCGGAGTTGGACTTGATATAGCAACACTACAAACCTGAAAGTATGACAATGACGGCATGCTTGACATTAAGATGTATTATTTGAGTACAAGTTTGGATGAAATTATTAAAAAGTTACTTGTGATCCGGAGTTGGACTTGATATAGCAACACTACAAACCTGAAAGTATGACAATGACGGCATGCATCTTTCTCCTAGAAAAGTTGACAAAGAAGTTTTATGTACCTAATATAAGGAGTGGATTAGATCGGAGTTGTTAGAAAGTCTTTATCTAGGGAATTTCACAGTGATTCTTCTTGTTGCAAAGAAAAAGAATAGGTTACTTGCAATGAGCCTATCAATTTCTTAGCAAAAATGTAATATGGAAGATAAAATATGGCATTTTTGTAGGGAGAGCACTCCGACTAATTTGAGTTTGTCTTAAACCAAGAAGCTTGAAATTGATATCTTAAAGGATTTCAAACCATATAATAAATTATTGACAAAATAAACTAAGCACTCAATAGGACTTATGGAAAAAGGGTATCTTTCAGCAAATCAGAGTTATATATCTTAAAGGATTTCTTGAAAACAAACCAAACGCAATCAGGCCGATACTGGCCGAATGCTGCAAAACAATAAAAATAAAAGGGATAAATGAATTTTCGGTCTTTGTGGTTTGAGGTTTTGACAAATAGCTCCCTTAGTTTTACAAAGTGATTAATCACTCCCTAGGTTAACACACACAAAAAAAAAAAAAAAAAAAAAAAAAACTGCACAAATTGGTCCATACCACTAAAAAAGTTGACAGAATCCGTCAATAGCTATATCAGTGTCAATTCTAGTGACTCGTGTCACTCAATAAAAATTAAAAAATATTTTAAAAATTTGAGATAGTATATAGTAGAGTAGAAATTCTTTGGGGTGAAGAAGATTCATCCTTGATGGGGTCCTACCTAGTATAAAAAATAATATTTTTATAAAGCTTTTAAATTTCTTTGGCGTTACGTACGTACCACGAACCTCCCAACATATAAGCTGGCGAGTGGCGTCAACTTAGTTATGATCACAGAATAAAGAGCATATTGAGATAAAAGCATATCAACATTTTAACGCATGCAAGAACTTAGAATATTATTTTATGCAAATTATTTTTATGATTATAATTCTTCTAGTTAGAATATAATAATATTTTAAGAATAATGTTTACTTGATGAGTCGTGGACTCATATTTTTACTTGTAAAAGCATTGTTTTACAAAGTTTGAACACACCGAAGCAGTAGACAAAAGCTTTGAGGGTATTGGGATTTTGATATTTTGGCTTTGTAAATATAACAAATGTAGGAATTATTGATAGGTTATGATATTTATTTTTACTTTTTTATTTTTTGAACAAACGAGTTATTTTCATTGATATAAAATTAATTTGGAGCAAAATGCTCTATTATACAATGTAACACCCCAAGTTATTAATGTATTCTTAATAAAAATAAAAAAATTCTCCTATTATAAGATCACCACAGAAACATAACATCATCCGAGTGCTAGTATTCAATACTCTCATAAGCAATAAAGTTACACAGTGTATGCTTGTCCCAAGTGATCTACTCTATAGAATGGAATCTCAGACACTTCTACTGCAGCTCCTCCTAGTCCACAAAGCAATAAGCCAAAGTGTCCCTGTCATTAGGCCAGATGATTGGGTCTTTAACAACTAAGAGGTCCACTGATACCCCTGTCCTCAGTACTACGATATATAGGGCAATCTGAAAAAAGATGTATAGGGAAAATGGGTGAGTTCGATAACTCAGTAAGTAGCCACAACACCAAGATGCTATAAAACATGCTATGCAGATTTTTATGCCATAATCTCAATCATACACAACAATAATTAGTAAAATGATTAACAATTTACGCAAGAATGGCAAGTAAGTTATAAAATGAGTAAGCACTTCCTTTTACTTTTCTTTCAAAATAATTGTTTTACCCTTTGACCCATAGCTGCAATTTTACCATGATCGGCACATGTTGGCTTGGTTATCCCGTAGGACCTATAGGCTCATCCTGTCGTCATAGGGGAGAGCTACCGGGTTGAGAATTTTCCCTAGGTGAAGGCCACTCGGCCGGTAACACACACCTTCTTGTAACCGTCCTTCGGTGTGCTTGCCGTGCTACCCATACGATCCGGTACCGATTGTTACTATAGCAGTGCCTCAGGGTTAAACATTTATAAGCATGAATGCACATGTAACAATTCATATGATCTTTTAAGCTCTTCTATAACGGTATAACATAATGTACATATAACAATTCATATGATCTTTTAAGCTCTTTTATAATGGTATAACATACTAAGAAACTTTGTGAGCTTCTTTCATTCATAATCGCATTCATGCATAACTCATAAAAATGAGGTCATTGTAATATGTAAAATCATTAAATCATGCCATATGATTGAATAAAACTTTGCATTAAAAATATGAAAGGAAGTGCAATTGAAAATCATGTAAGTGGATTCTTTATAAAATCCCCAACATTTTTCAAAAGATTTTTAATCAAATCGGTTGGAGTTTTTGGTGTTGTATCCTTTACCTGGCATCGCATGTCCTTAATCGGTTGGGGTTTTTTAGTGTTGATTCTGCATTCAACTCACAATTCCTACAATGGAGGTAAAAAGTATCTTAGTCATCAATTCATTTATTTTTAGCCAAAAACATTACAGTGACATCGAACCCCACCATGCTTGATTTATATGCCTCTTATAAAATTCTAATAATCAACTCAACTAAGGCATTATTCCAATCAATTGTTTTACACTAAAATTAATAGCCAAGGTTATAATATTCTTATTACTTTAAAATCATCCGACTACAATTAACAGCTTAAAAAGTCTATCTAGCCATAATATTGCTCTCTTCCTAAGCCATTTAATTCACCAACTTACTCCCAATATCAAAAGCTTAGAAATATTTACAACAATCACTCTAATTATATGACATATTAGCACCTAAACTCAATAAGCACCAACTTCTATGGATCCCATAATAATTTATGGTCAATTAACACTCTAAATAAAATTAACCCCTCCAAATAGCAATCCTAGTGTTCACACTCTAAAAGCCCCAAATTTAATTTCAACTACAAAAATTAGGGTTTATGCCCATATTTCCACAATTAGTAATCCATTAATAATCCACAATTAGTAATCCATAATTGGAGTTTTAATCCATTAATCTAACAACTAGAGCTTGAATAATGCATAACAATCCACTATACAGGAAAACCCCACGTTAATTTTAGGGATTTAGCTTTGTACTAAATTACCATAAAAGATATAAAAATATTACATTGGAGAGTTCTCATTTTATTTTATTTATTTATTTATTTCTTCTTCCTCCTCTTTCTTTCTCTTCTTTCTTTTCTTTCTTCTCTCTTTCCTTTCTTTTCTTTCCTGGCAGCTTCCTCACACAAACTCTCTCTCTCTCTCTCTCTCACGCATGAGAGTTTGTTCTCACACTTGTGAGAATTGAGGGGAATTGCTCCCCTAAGAGCTTGCCACATGTGGGACATTTGTCCCACATGCACTCAACTTCTGCTACACACAAGACAAGTGTCTAGTATTTCTTTAGAGAATGACACCTTAGAACCAAAGTGTCCACCAAGAAAGCGCAAGGGAATCATGTAGAGTAACAGCTGTAACTTTAGGTGTCAATCAAATGAATTTTTAGGCATGCAATGCTTACATTTTAGCACTTTTGTGTCTTGGCATGAGCCTATCATGATGTAGTCATAAAACTTTATAATTAATCCTCAATAAATATAAATTTTTTGACTACCACATACCTAAAACTCGTGGCCTACTAGGATCATTAACTACTTGAAAAAATCATAACTCATTCTTCAAGCCCAATAGCCTAGGGCTATTACAAAAAAACACCTTAGAAATATTATCATCACAATACAATCCGTATATAGATTTGCAGCATAAACCGATGAATCATGTCTCTTGTCACTGTCTCTTTTATCAATGATAATTCTTTTATTAACTTGATAACTCCTCCATCACCAGTTAATAGTTTGATCCCTAAAAAGAACCAGAAAGAAAACAAAAGACCTATTGGAAACCATTCAGTTATTCTTAGGCAAAACCTAAGAAAACAACAAATTCAAGACCTACTAGTGCTAGCAGAGCAAACAACAAATTTGTCTTATTCAGAAGCAAAAATGAAAATACAAGATAAAATAAAATAAAATAAAATAAAAAGTAAAAACACCCCATTCCTAGTAACTATGTCGCTGACACGCCAGCTCGTGGCCAGCAGAATGATGCATGAAGGTTGGCAGCTAGAAGAAGGGGTGGCCAGTGAGTGGTAGCGTGGAGTGTCAAAATAAAATAAAAAGTAAAAATACCCCATTCCTAGTAACGATGTCGCTGACACGCCAGCTCGTGGCCGGTAGAATGATGCATGAAGGTTGGCAGCTGGAACAAGGGGTGGCCAGTGAGTGGTAGCATGGATGGACATTGATGGAGAAGGCCAAATCTGATTCTGAAAAAAAAAAAAAAAGAAAAAAAGATCTAGAGACCCATCAAATCCGGTGAGATGACAGTGCACAAAACATGACATGTCAGTAGAGAATCTAGACATTGAATCTAAGCAAAGGAGGAAAGAAGAGATGGGAAAGGGGTAGCCTGTTTATGATATTTAATTAAGGTTTTAACTTTTTTTTTTTTTCAAAGTGAAAAGGAAATTAAGTTCACGTTTTTCATGTGGCCGGTAGATTTAATTACCAAACCTTTGAAACATTATTGTACTCCGAGGCACGTTTTTCACAATTGATAATTTAGGACGGCAAAATTAGTTATCTTCTCTTTCTATAAAATGCTTAGCTGATTAAGAAGAAATCGGCACTGCAAGAGAGTAAAAAAAAAAAAAAAAAAACACGTATTATTACAATAATGATGATCACTGGGAAAATCTTGGGTGTGTTTATGGTGGACCAGTTTTATTTACGACCCTTTTCGAGAACTGTTCCCCTTAGCCACCACACTGGGTTCCCTACTCATAAGAAAATAATGCAACTGAGGGAGCGGCCGCAGGCGGTGGTTGGAGCACCGGCAGCGGCTCTGATCAGTGTAAACGAGCGGGTGGAAGCTGTTGTTGCTCATGAAAAGCTTGAGGCATTGAGCATAACAGCTCTAGTGACTTTGAGGGATAGTGAGGTGGAAAATATTATGGAAATGATGCCTCCTTTGTTTGATGCTTTGGTTAATCCTTCCCAGAAGGGTGCTGTTGTTCTTCAGCTTGTTAGCACTGAAATTGATCCAAGTAAGAAATCTTTTGCTTTTGTTTTTTTCAGTGGGGTATATTCATTGACAGTTTATTTATGAGGTCTGACAATCTTAAATTTGTGTTAGGTGTTAAAGTGGTTCCACGTACTCTGACAAAAGCTGACCCGCCACCACATACTTGTATTGTAGTAAAGCCACGTAAAGCTTGTACGTTAAAAGAGGGTCGTGAGATTTACCTGTTTTATGGACTTAATTAAATTGTAATCCTATAAAGAGTCGTAGGATTATGAGACACACCTGTTGAGGCTACCCAAAATAAGTGTCCAACCCTTCTTTATGGAGCTATCCGAATTGGTAGCAATTCGAACACCTTATGTGCAGAACACCTTGATACGATGTCTTCTTAATTAACCTACTTCACAACCAATTTATGAGACTCACCTATTGAGACTACTCGAAACAAGTGTCCGACCCTTCTTTAAGGAAGTGTCTGAATTGCTACCAATTTAGACACCTTAAGTGCAGAACCTTGATAAGTCTTCTTAACTTGCTTCACAACCAATTTATGAATTAATATATGTTCATATAGGGACGGATATATATGTATATATATACATTTTTATAATCCAATCTATAATATCACAATCTAAGCCTGTAGAACATCACATACTGGATATATATGTATATATACCATATATATAAATAATGGGTTGTGGTGTCAATTCTTAAATTTTTGTGAATGAAGAAATTAAGGAGCAAGGTTTCTCATCAAATTTTATGTCAGTTTAGGTCCTGCTGCATATATTGGATCATATATTGTTATTCCAATTCTTGAATCATTTCATTATAATTTGATTTTCTTATTATTTTGGATCGTATTGATATGAAGGAAGGATGGAACCAAAGATGAGCAAGGAAGCTATACTGGATTGGTCCAATAAGAAGCTAGCCACTGGTGATGAGAGGAGCACTTACAAAGTTGAGTTTATGGTGGATTCAGATTTTGGAGTACCTGGAGCCATCACAGTGGTTAACAAATATCAAAAGGAATTCTTTTTGGAAAGCATCAACATTGAGGGGGTTGTTCAATTTGTATGCAACTCTTGGGTTCAGGCAGAGAAGGTTAATGCAAATAAAAGAATCTTCTTTTCCAATAAGGTAATCTAATTAAGGAAAGATGTCACATGTCATGTTAATTCTATTAAAAAAGCACGTGAAAATCACACGTTCTAAGAATAGATATTAGTTTTCTTCAATCCAATTTAGAGGAAAACTTCATCTATAATATATGGGCTCTCATATATAATGGCAATGAATTGAAACTTGTCCGACTATAACTCTAGCATGTGATTGGGATGTGGCAGGCATATTTACCCCAGGAAACTCCTGTAGGGCTCAAGGAGCTAAGAGAGGAGGAATTGAGAGAACTCAGAGGTGATGGAAAAGGACTCAAGATACCATTTGATAGGGTATATGACTACGACGTCTACAATGACTTAGGCGATCCAGATAAGGGAATCGAACACGTGAGGCCAACTCTTGGAGGCAAAAACAACCCTCATCCAAGACGCTGCCGTACTGGACGGCCTCCTACATCCATAGGTGAGTCTGATTTAAATGGCTTTATTAAAAAATATGCACGTGTCATACTAGTTAAAGTGACGTATTTTAAGTGACTTTTTTTTTTATTATTTGTTTATTTTAAGTGGCTGACCTAAGAAGTTATTCACTTAAAACACGTCACGTCGATCACTTCAGTGTTGCTCAATTGGTAAACTTGAATTCTTACAACACACTTGCAATTTGGGTAAAAAATTGCTGGATATCGATGTATATATATAGCATCTTTTACAATTTCTTCCTGCAAACCCAAATGAGCCAAAAAGATTCAGAAAAAGCAATTGGGTCATTGTTAAAATATGGAAGAAGAAGAAGAAGAAGATAAATAATAAAGTTCATGTTTCATGAATGGCATGGACAGACATAAATGCAGAGTCACGGCCGCATGCCTCCACGGAAATATACGTGCCAAGAGACGAAGCTCTGGAGAAGAGCAAGAGAGATGCTTTCAATCTAGGGAAGCTGAAGGGAATACTCCGGAATATAATTCCCTCCCTGACTGTCACTGACAGTGATCATTTGAAAGACTTTTCAGACCTCAACAGCATCTACAAGGGGAGGAGTCAAGATGGAGGTGACCAGAAGAAACGTTCATTTCAAAATATCTTAAGCAGACTGCAAGACTCTGTGGAGGAATTCTTCAAGTTTGACCCTCCTCACATCATCTCCAGTAAGCATCCTTTTCATTGATAACCGTGTCGTGCTCGAACCGAGCCCGAACGAGTAGCTTTGGTCATTTACGGCTCTCGCTATAATTGATAATTGTAAACTTGGTCTGGTTTCAGGGGATACATCTTGCTGGTTACGGGATGATGAATTTAGCCGTCAAGCGCTTGCAGGGATAAACCCATTAAGCATAGAAAAGCTTAAGGTAATTAATCTCTTAATGTCCACGAGCAAAAGCGAACGACGAATACATACAAATCTAACATGCTGGGAATGTTCGTTTTTTCTTTCAATAGGTATTTCCACCTATAAGCAAATTGGATCCCTCCATCTATGGTGCTCAAGAATCAGCACTCAGAGAAGAACATATTGAAGGCCACCTAAATGGGATGTCCGTACAAAAGGTAATGACAATGGAGTATTACTCTGTTTGTTTCGATGTAAAATGTTTTTCTTTCGGTAAAATCAGTTGAAAACGTTTTTCATACGACCGTGGACAATGGCTGGCAAGCTCCGGTGGTGAATAATGAATTGAGAGAAGCGCAAACTTCAAAAATGGTTTATATTTACATAATTAAAGAGGAAAACTATTTTACTCATCTTAAACGAGGTTTTTCTGGTTAACCGAAAACGTTGAAAATGTGGAAAACTTTTTTCCGTTTTCTGTCAAAACAAACAAAGCATAAGAAGAAGAGAAACTTTATATTCATATTTTTTTTTTCAGGCAATGGAGAAGAATAAGCTGTTCATACTGGACTATCATGACATGTACCTCCCATTTCTCAACCAAATAAACAATCTTGAAGATCGGAAAGCCTATGCAACTCGCACAATCTTCTTCCTGACCTCATTAGGAACTTTGAAGCCCATTGCAATCGAGCTCAGTCTTCCACCCATGGATCCAAATTCTCCTTCAAAGCAAGTCCTTGTCCCCCCTGTCGACGCCACCACAAATTGGCTTTGGCAGCTCGGTAAAGCCCATGTTTGCTCCAACGACTCTGGTGTTCATCAGCTTGTACATCACTGGTATGTGTTAGAATATTAATTAAATTTATAAAAAATTTTAACCTAACCTCCTTGAACTTTTTGCTTTTGCAATCTCTCTCACAAAGTTTAAACTCTCAATTTAGTATATCTTACACATTCATTAAAATTTTCTGTTAAATCCTAATAGAGGGTGAAAATTTCAAAAATACCCCTATATTTTTCCTAGTTTTTTTTTTTTTTTTTTTTTTTTTTTTTTTACATTGTAATTTAAGGGAAGGGTAATTTTATAATTTCATAAAGTTTACTAAGGTATCATGGTCATTTCACTTTTTGACCATCTAATTTATCCACTAATCCTAACCGGATCGAGGAGTGAAATAGCAGTTTTTTAAAAGTTCGATATACTAAATTAAGAGGTTTTAAACTTTGAGAGAAATTGCAAAAGCAATGAAAGTCCATAAGGATTAAGTGAAGTTCCTCATTAAATTTATCATTTCCTAACTATCAGCTCAAGCATTTGAAATAAGTAATGATTTAACAATACGCTAAAAACGCCTCCTGTATTTGTATATATGAGAAAAATGAATCAAAATATGGCTCTTTTGCCCAAGATTTAAACCAAAACCCAGGTTTAATAATTGGGAACTTGAATGATTACACAGGTTGGGCACCCATGCGTGCATGGAACCATTTATAATAGCTGCTCACCGTCAGCTGAGTGTAATGCATCCCATATTCAAACTTCTGGATCCTCACATGCGATACACGTTGAAGATAAATGCAATGGCCCGTGAAACTCTCATCAATGCCGGAGGGATCATCGAGACTAACTTCACGCCCGGCAAATACTGCATGCAAATTAGTTGTGCCGCCTACAGGGACTGGTGGCGCTTCGACCTGCAGAGCCTTCCTGCAGATCTCATTAGAAGGTTTAAAAAAACTCCTTTGAATTTGAAGTTGTTTTTTCAAAAGAATTTTGACTCTATATGCTTTCATCTAATGCAGAGGAGTGGCTATACCAGACAGAACTCAACCCCATGGCTTAAGACTACTCATTGAAGATTATCCTTATGCAACAGATGGGCTCCTCATATGGTCTGCTATTCAAACGATGGTTCGGAGCTATGTGAACTACTACTACCAAGATGCAAGTGCAGTATGTTCGGATACCGAGCTCCAGGCATGTTAAATTATCACATATCTCAAAAGCTTAAACTTGCAAGAATGAATGAATTTAATCATTTACTTTAAATTCTGATATATTCTAATACAGGTTTGGTACAACGAGTCGATCAACGTGGGGCATGCGGATCTCCGACATGCTAGCTGGTGGCCAAACCTCTCGACCCCCGATGATCTTACCTCCATTCTCACCACCATAATCTGGCTTGCATCGGCTCAGCACGCGGCATTGAACTTTGGGCAGTACCCCTATGGCGGTTATGTCCCGACACGGCCGCCACTCATGCGGCGGCTAATACCGAAGGAAAATGATCCTGAGTATGCAAGTTTTGTCAAGGATCCAGAGGGATTCTTCTTATCATCATTGCCAAGTTGGAGTGAAACAACGAAGTATATGGCAGTGATTGATATAATTTCATCACACTCACCTGACGAAGAATATCTGGGAGTGAGAACAGATCTGTCAACCTGGTTGGGAGAAGCCGAGATCATCGAGGCGTTTTACAGATTTTCAATGGAGATAAGAAAAATTGAAAAGGAGATTGAGAAGAGAAACTCTGACATAAACCTTAGGAACAGATGTGGGGCAGGGATTTCACCATGTTAGATAATATTATATTATTATTATTTACTTTCTTTGGTATTCTAGGGTTACTAGGTTTACCTTTCCTTATTCTACTAGGTCTGTATTATTCCTTTCCTTATTCTACTAGGTTTGTATTATTCGCCTATATATAGGCCTCTTCTGTACATTATATTTTGTGATTCAATATACAACCTTATTCTCAACATGGTATCAGAGCACAGGTTCTGAATCACCTCAAAATTTTTTTTTTGCGGCTAAATATTTTTCTTCCGGCGCCGCCAGTGTTATTCGGCGAATCCTTCTCTCTGATCTTCACGGTTCTCTATCTTCTCCTCGAGGTTTTCAGCTTATCACTATACCGCTTGAAAGCCCGGAAGACAACCGTCCCAGAGCTGCCTCACACATCCATATCGGAGCCCTCACGCGCCGCCCAAAGGCTCGGCAATTCCGCCACTGCCGTCCAGCCACCGGCCGCCACGGTGGTCCGATTGCTTCCCCCAGGTCACCGATCGATAGATCTGCTCCCCAGGATTCCAGAACAGGCCTCAGATCCTCCATAAAACGCTCCACGCGCCGCCACGCGCCGCCAGAAGGTCCGCGCGTCAGATCCACGCGCCAGCGAAAGACTCCTCCGTTCGCGCGTGTACCACACGCGCCATCGCACCCACGTGCCACGCCATTCTGCCACGTCAGCCTAATTGCCACGTCAGCATAGCCACGTCAGCCCTACGTGCCACATCATCAGTGCCACGTCAGCCTGTGTGCCACGTCAGCATGTGTGCCACGTCATCAGTATCAAGTCAGACACTGCCACGTCATTGGTGCCACGTCAGCGTTGACTTTGACCGTTGACCGTTGACTTTTTGTTGACTTTCAGAGTTGACCAGGTGCTTTCTTACCTATTTTTTCGTCCTGATTTCATATTTGTAGTCTGTTTTTGCATTTGAGCCTTCCAGATGGCACAAAACGAGATTTTTCATCATGTTCAGACTGTATTGGATGGAACAAACTATATGTTGTGGTCTCAATCTATGCGCAGCTTTCTTAAAGGCCGCAAGCTTTGGCTTTATGTCACTGGGGAGATCCAAAAGCCAGTTAAAAAGGATTCTGAGGCAGATGAGGCTTTTACCACTCGTCTTATTGATTGGGATAGCAAACATCATCAGATTCTTACATGGTTCCGTAATACCACTATCCCATCTATTTCTGCACTCTTTGGCAGCTTTGATGAAGCAAAGGGTGCTTGGGATATGCTTGCTTCTCGTTATTCTTCTGTAGATGGTGCTCACGAGTATCAGCTTTTGTTTGAACTTTTCCATCTCAGCAGGAATCTGGTCAGAGTATCAATGATTTTCTTGCCCGCATGCAATTCTTGTGGAACCAAATTGATGTTTCTGATCCTATTTGGAAGGATCCCACTGATGCTCAGATGTATATTACCCGTAGAGATCAACATCGCCTTCACCAATTTTTGATGGCTTTGCGTGATGATTTTGAGCCTGTTCGTGTGCAACTATTACATCGTTCTCCTCTTCCCACTTTGGACACTGCCATCTTCGAACTTGTCCGTGCCGAGACTAGATCGCAGACTATGCGCTCTCAGCCTAGTCATACAGTGTTGGCTGCACCATCCTCTGGCTCCTCGTCATTCCAGCGAGAGTATTATGACAGGTCAGGTACTTCTCGACTCCCTCCTAAGTCTCGCGATAATAATTACTGTCGCTATTGTCGACGTCGAGGGCACACTATTGACAAGTGTTGGCGTAAGGGAAGATCTAATGCACCCACAGCAGCAGTTGCTCATACTGAGAGTGGTTCATCTCCAGCTGCTTCATCTCCAGCTGCTCCCTCTTCAGTTGCCCCCTCTGGCCACGCATCAGGATCCAGTGTCACCTTATCTGCAGCTGACTTCGAGACAATAGTCAACCAGGTCGTCCTATCTCGTTCTGGTAATGCATCTTCCTCTGTCCTCTCAGTTTTGCCAGGTACCTCTTCCTCTTGGCTCTTTGACTCTGCTTGTTGCAATCACATGACACCTCACCCTACTTCCTCTACCACATCTGTACCTTCCCCTCATTCTTCATTCATTCGCACAGCTGATGGCTCCATTATGACTGTTAAAAATATAGGCACTATCAATACACCTTCCCTTTCTGTTCCTGAAGTTTTTCATGTGCCTGGATTATCCTTCAATCTTCTTTCTGTTGGCCAACTGTGTGAACTTGGATATAGACTTGTTTTTGACTTTTCTGGTGTGCATGTACAGGATCCTCGTACGAATCAGACCATTGGGACCGGGCGTAGAATTGGGCGTATGTTTGAACTATCATCCTTACATCTCCCCGCCACAGGCATCTCTGCTGCAGCCTCTTCATCATCACCATCTCTTGCACTTTGGCATTCGCGTCTTGGTCATGCATCTGCCTCTCGCGTTCAATTTTTAGCTTCCAAGGGTTTGTTAGGTTCAGTTTCCAATAATTCTTTTGATTGTAGTTCATGTCAACTTGGTAAACAACCGGCTTTGCCATTTAATAATAGTGACTCTCATGCTACTGCTTCTTTTGATTTAATTCATTCTGATGTTTGGGGACCTTCTCCTGTTGCTAGTATGAGTGGCTCACGTTATTTTGTTATTTTTGTTGATGATTTCTCTCGTTACACTTGGGTGTTTTTAATGAAATCTCGTTCTGAATTATTGGATATTTATCGTACTTTTGCCAAAATGGTTGAAACCCAATTTTCAAAACCCATTAAGGCTTTTCGTTCTGATAATGCTTTAGAATATACTCAACATGATTTTCAAGCTATTCTAAAACATTATGGGCATGGCACTTGTCGTGTCCAGGCACCTCACAACAAAATGGTCGAGCTGAACGTAAACTTAGGCACATTTTAGACACTGTCCGTGCTCTTCTCATTTCCACATCTGTTCCTACCCCGTTTTGGGGTGAAGCCACTCTCACGGCTGTCTACACAATCAATAGGTTGCCTACCCCTATCCTTGATAATTGCACTCCTCATGAGCGGTTGTTTGGCTCTATCCCTTCATATCATCATCTCCGTGTCTTTGGTTCTGCCTGTTTTGTTTTACTCCAGCCTCATGAGCGCACCAAACTTGAGCCTCGTTCTCGGTTGTGTTGTTTTCTTGGATATGGAGTGGAACACAAGGGCTACCGGTGTTATGATCCTGTGTCTCGTCGTCTTCGCATCTCCCGTCATGTAGTTTTTTGGGAGCATCGACTATTCCACGACGTCGGCAAATTCAGCATGCCATCATCCCCTCCCTTTACTACCCTTTTTGAGTTTCCTCTTTCTCCTACTCCCACCACCAATGTCTTGCCTGAGTCTCTCTCACTAGAACTGCAGTCATCTGATGCCCTCGACGCTGCTTCGCCTGCGTCCCCAAGTTCTTTGCCTGCGTCCCCAAGTTCTTCGCCTGCCTCCCCAGGTTCTGTTCCATCTGAGGATCCAGTCTGCACTCCATCACCTGACATTCGTCGATCCACCCGAGTAAGATCTCTTCCTTCCCATTTACAGGATTTTCATTGCTTTCATGCCTTAGCTACCTTGCACGAGCCTCACTCTTTTCGTGAGGCCTCCACTAACCCTCTTTGGCAGGCTGCGATGAAAGAGGAACTTGATGCTTTACACAAGAACAATACATGGGATCTGGTTGACTTACCTCTTGGAAAATCTGCGGTCGGGTGTAAGTGGGTTTACAAAATCAAGACTTGTTCCGATGGTACTATTGACAGGTACAAGGCTCGACTTGTGGCCAGAGGTTTTACTCAGGAATATGGTGTGGATTATGAGGAGACTTTTGCTCCAGTTGCTCGCCTTTCTTCTGTGCGTGCTCTTTTGGCTGTTGCAGCCTCTCGGCATTGGTCACTATGTCAAATGGATGTCAAAAATGCCTTCCTTAATGGTGATTTAAGTGAAGAAGTTTATATGCAGCCACCTCCTGGATTATCTCATCCTACAAACAAGGTTTGTCGTCTTCGTCGAGCACTCTATGGGCTTAAGCAAGCACCTCGAGCATGGTTTGCTAAGTTTAGCGCCACTATCTCTCGCCTTGGCTACTCCATCAGTTCTTATGATTCTGCCTTGTTTATTTGCCGCACAGACCGGGTACCATACTTCTTCTACTATATGTTGATGACATGATTATCACTGGGGATGATATGACTGGTATTCAGGAACTTAAACAGTTTCTTAGTCAACACTTTGAGATGAAAGATCTTGGCCCTCTTAGCTATTTTCTTGGTCTTGAGATCTCATCTTCTTCAGATGGTTATTATTTAACACAGGCCAAGTATATATCTGATCTACTTTCTCGGGCAAATCTTACAGACAGTAAGATTGTCGACACACCGACTGAGCTTAATACTCGTCTCACTCCTCATGATGGCGAGCCTCTTCATGATTTTACCTTATATCGGCATTTAGTTGGCAGTCTTGTCTACCTTACTGTCACTCGACCTGATATCTCATATGCTGTCCATCAGGTGAGTCAATTTATGGCTGCTCCTCGCTCCACTCATTTCTCAGCTGTTCTACGCATTCTTCGGTATCTGAAGGGGACATTATTTCATGGGCTTTATTTCTCCTCTCAGTCTCCTTTACAGCTACATGCTTATACTGATGCTGATTGGGCGGGTGATCCAACAGATCGTCGCTCTACCACTGGTTATTGTTTTCTACTTGGCACCTCGCTTATTTCTTGGCGAAGTAAGAAACAGACTGTTGTTGCTCGATCTAGCACAGAGGCAGAATATCGTGCTCTAGCTGACACTACCGCGGAGCTTCTTTGGTTGCGATGGTTGTTACAAGATATGGGTGTCTCTCTTTCTTCTGCTACTCCTGTATACTGTGATAATAAGAGTGCTATTCAGATTGCTCATAATGATGTTTTTCATGAACGGACAAAACATATTGAGATTGATTGTCATTTTGTTCGTCATCATCTTCTTCAGGGCTCACTACAACTTCATTCTGTCACGTCTCGTGATCAGCTCGCAGACATCTTTACAAAGTCACATCCTCCAGGACGTTTTCGTGATCTTGTGTCCAACCTCAAGTTGGTCTCTCGCACTCCACCTTGAGCTTGTGGGGGGCTGTTAGATAATATTATATTATTATTATTTACTTTCTTTGGTATTCTAGGGTTACTAGGTTTACCTTTCCTTATTCTACTAGGTCTGTATTATTCATTTCCTTATTCTACTAGGTCTGTATTATTCGCCTATATATAGGCCTCTTCTGTACATTATATTTTGTGATTCAATATACAACCTTATTCTCAACACACCATATGAGCTGCTCATTCCGAGCTCAGGACCTGGGGTTACCTGCAGAGGGGTTCCCAATAGCATAACAGTTTGAGAATTCCAGTTTGTATCAAATATTTGATAAACCAGTTTAGTTAATTACTCGTGCAATTTTGCAGACCGAAAATATCATTTTAAACAAAAGCTATCCTGTTTAAGGTTGCGTTTGAAAATGTGAGAAAAATAAATCATGTTTTCAAGTGACAAAGGAGATTTGAAAGGTCGAATTGTGATTTTACCAAACGTTAAACCAAATGGACACTAACAAAACAAAATTACCTGATAATTCTTTGCACTGAAACCAGTCCTTGAGTTGAGCTCTCTAAATCTCCAGCCTCATAATGCACTGAACCATCCATAATCCATGGTGATTAATGCACCATTGGGTGACATCAGGTTAATTTATATTCATCAAACTGAAGGGTTAATCAATTCGGGTCTCGTTATTTTGTTTTGTTGCATTTAACGATGTATGTCGTGTCATATTATTTAAAAATTTTAGATGTGACAATATAATATAATATGGGTCATGCAATAGTTTCTCTCAACATTTGTCAACCATCTACTCATGCAAAGTGCTATGCCAAACGACTTCTCACCCCAAATACTAATTAACAACACACCCAATTGCACTATCTTTACTTAATTAATTCACAAAATCTTCACCGTTATTAATTCAAGATGAAGAGATTTACAAAGACGAGTATTCCATTATACTATTAGAGAAACCCAATATAATAAAACAAAATTTACGACAAAAAAAAAAGAGGAGAGAATCGTAATTAAGGAGAGAAGCCAGGGGCCTAATCGTACTTCTCTCTCCAGGAGTAAACAAGAAAAGACACCCACGAGGTAGCCAATAGGATGTCGCCAACTGTCTGCCTGAGCGAATCCCAGGCGAGATCCTCAACCCTGCTCTCGAAGTAGACGCGCCACATGGCCATGGAAACATGGAGAAACGTGCACCCCTTGGCGAAGAAGGCCTGGAAGTCTCGGTCCCTGACGAAGGCCACCATGAAGAGGAGGAACCCGATCGCGAACATGAGCAAGCCCGAGAAGGAGTCGGAGGTCCGGATCAGAAGCTGGTCGTGTGGCGTGGACCCCAGCAGCTTCGTCGTCGTCTCGATCCCGTGCCCCAGCTTGTACACATCCTTCATGTAGAACATCATCAGGGACCCGCAAGTCACCGCGATCAGACAGTGTAGCAGGCAGATCAGGATGAACGCCGATGACGATCCCATTCACACGATCCAACGGCTGTGGATAGAGGAGGTGACGGCTACAGCAATTGTTATGTGGGCATGGTGTACCGTAACCAAACCCCCAACGGCTGCTCTAGATTACGAAGAAGATGATCGGAAAAAGTTGGCTCAGGATTTTCATTTTTCGAAATTTCGAAATTTCTTTCGTATTTTAGATTCTGAGAGTGAGAAGCTATTTGGTACGCTGAGAGTCGAGATAAGTATCTTGTGGGACCCTGGAGCCGACAGGCAT